>NC_044191.1:6649715-6674715 GCF_900880675.1 Sparus aurata | reverse complement strand
ATCCACGAACTTGTAGCTCAGGCGGAGGCAGAGGCTCCAGATGCTGCGACGTTTGTGACGGGGGACTTCAATCTATGCAGCCTAAAAGAGCACTTACCCACATACCAGCAATATGTCACCTGTCCCACTCGTAATACAGCCTGCCTCGACCAATGCTATGGAAATATCCATGACGCCTTCTACCCTAAAGTACTGCCCGGTCTTGGGAACTCGGATCACAACATGATTAAACTGATGCCCGCTTATGTGTCCCGGCTGCGTCGTGAGAAAGCCAGAAAGGTGGAGGTTAAGAGCTGGACTGTTGATGCAACCGAGGCACTGCGAGACTGTCTGGAGTGCACGGACTGGAATGTAGTGACCGACGGGACTGAAAATGCCAATGATGCGGCGCTTGCCATCTCTGGGTACATAACATTCTGCGAGGACGCAATTATTCCCAGAAAGAATGTTAAGATGTTTTCCAACAACAAGCCCTGGGTAACCCCAGAATTAGAACAACTTCTTAACCAAAAGAAGCGACTGTTTAAATCAGGTGGAAACAGAGAAGAGAAAAGGACAGTGCAGAAAAACATAAAAAGTATGATCAGAGAATGTAAAGCAGCATATAAACTTAAATTAGAAAGCTTCTTTAGATATGATGCTAGGAGAGCATGGCAGGGGGTTCAGGCAATTACAGGATACAATCCTAAAAAATATCTCATGGCAGTGGATAATGAACTTGATATGGCCAATGATTTGAATGATTTTAATTGTAGATTTGACATACATGATTTTAGGGTTGAACAGGATTTGGTTCATAGAGAAATCAGTGGTATGAAGTGTGTGGACATTGACATTTCTATAGATGATGTCAAGTCTTATTTCAGACATGTAAATCCCCGTAAAGCAAGTGGGCCCGATGGTATTAGCAGCAGGACATTAAAGATGTGTGCAGATCAGCTGGCACAGCCCTTTCAAAGGCTGTTCCAGCTGTCAATAGACACTTGCGTAGTTCGTTGTCTGTGGAAAAAATCTCTGATCGTGCCCGTGCCCAAAAACAACAAACCCAGGGAACTTAATGACCTGCGCCCTGTTGCCCTTACATTTACAGTAATTAAATGTTTTGAAAAAATTATTCTGAAACAGCTCTTATGTGAGGTCTCACCACTTTTAGACCAAAACCAATTTGCATATCGTGCGGAGAGAGGGGTTGAAGATGCACTGCTGACCTTGACAAACAACATAAGCACCTTGAACAGGCAAAGAGTCTTGTCAAGATTGTGTTCATAGACTTCAGCAGTGCCTTCAACACAATCCAACCGCACCTGATGGTAAAGAAATTGGTACACCTCGGGGTAAATCCAAGAATAGTTTTGTGGATTTATGACTTTCTGACTAACAGTTGTCAACAAGTCAAATTCAATTCATGCGTCTTATCCCTAAAAGCCATAAACACAGGGGCACCAGAAGGGTGCGTCCTGTCCCCTATTTTATACACCTTATACACTAATAACTGTCAAGCAGCCTCCTCAGACCACACTTATTTTAAATATGCTGATGATACAGCATTAGTGGGTCTAACACTGCATCCCTAGAGGGTTTTGAAAGGGAAATGCAAGGTTTTATGAAATGGTGTACAGATAGTTTTAATGCGAAGAAAACAAAAGAGATGGTCTTAGATTTTAACAAAAACGGAATTATAGTTCCGCCCTCAAATATTAGTGGTGAAGTAGTAGAGCCGGTCTCAACATATACATATTTGGGTGTTGAAATCGATAACAAACTGACATTCAAAGAATGTGCACAAAATAAGACCAGAAAATTGCAGAAGAGGATGTTTTTTCTTAGGAAACTGAAACACTTTCAGATAGATAGCTGCCTTCTTCAGATGTTTTACCAATCTCTCTTGCAGAGTGTCTTATCCTTCGGACTTATTTGTGCCTTTGGGAACATGTATATTCAGGATCAAAAGAAACTGCAACGAGTAGTCAAAATAGCCAGTAGGATCATTGGAGTTGATCAAGTATCTGTCGCTCAGTTGCACAATGACCTCAGTTTAAATGAGATAGATCAAATCTTAAACGACTCAACCCATCCTCTCCACCTGAGTTTTTTAAGAAGTAGCAGATCAAGTGGCAGAATCCTGCAGAGGAAAATTAGGACCACAAGGTACAATAAGTCTTTTGTGCCTACAGCAATTAGACTGTACAACAGTAGACAAAACAATTTCTAAGTATTTTAAACTATTTCAAATGAACATTCAATTATTTTATTTATTCACACATGCCTGTCATGTCTTTTCATGTTCTTGTTATTTGGTCTGTTCTGTTGTTGTTTGTAATGTGCAATGGTGACCACATGAGTTTCCCACTTGTGGGATAATAAAGTTTACCTTGACCTTGACCTTGATGACTGCTACTGCGAATAGACATTATGTTGTCAATCGTCAGTCATCATTTCCCAAAGCTAAAGATGACATCCTCGAATGTCTTGTTTTGTCCACACAAAGATATTCAGTTTACTGTCTTAGAAAAGGAGACAACAGAAATTCTTCAAATTTAAGAAGCTGGAAAGAATGTTTCCTTTTTTTTGTTAAAATATTTATCAGTTGATCACCAGAAAAGTTGGCAGATAATTTAATAGCTGGCAGCTAGTTGTTGAGTGAAATCTTAACCACATTTAGTGTGTTTGTTTTCATGGCAAATATGCTGTAAAGGGTTAAACAAAGATGAAGACAAAGCAGCTGTAACACTAGCAATTTCCCCTTGGGAATCGATAAAGTATTTCTGATTCTGATTCTTAGTCAGTATAAAGCAGTGTTTAAGTTTTTTGGTGAGACTGCATGTCTGTGCTAATCTGAACCCTAACCCTAAAAGCCCAGACAGGCAGGAAACTGGTGAGGAAGTGGTTCTGGGTGCTTCAAGAGCATATTTAGGGAACTTTCTTATCCTGTTTTGTTTTGCCTATGCAGAAAATGACAAGGGTGTTTCAGGTTGGTACTTCTTTACTTTAAACAAGTGAACCCACATCTTTAGAAATGTCAGATAGGAATCTTTTTATTTGAATGTTTGTTTTTATATGCTTCGCAACTTCATGGTGCAGTTTTTCATGTTATCTCATCAAGACGCCAGCTAGACATCACGCCGTCGGCAGCTATGTCTTGGATTAGAGATGTGCCACAGGAAATGCCTCCTCAGTCACTGTTTGCTAAGAAGCATAAGATGTCTGTGGTCAAAAGAGATCAACTGTGGCTCTTTGTTACAGAAACATTTGGAGGAATCTGCAGAAGTGAAAAAGTCACCTTTTATTACTTGTTAACAGTTCTCCCCCCTTTCCTAGGTCAGTAGATTGATTGTTATCTCCGTGAAATTATTTAGGTGATAATTGCATCCGTGTTTATGTTTGTGGGTCAACACATTGAAGTTAATGTGTCTAATTTGTTGTAGGTTACAGGAGAGGTCAAGGTTTTTGTTGAAAGCCTTTCCTCTTTTTAATGCTGTACCTTTCTTCTGTCTCCCTTGTCGCAGCACGGCCAGCAGCAGCAGCAACAACAGCAACAAGTGCACCGGAACAGCCAGGAGGACAAGGAGAAGGAGGAGAAAGAGAAGGAGGGAGATAGGGATGAAGAAAAAAATGAAGCTGAAGACAAGGAGGATGGAATGAAGTGAGTTACTGCTTTTACTTGGTAAACCTTCAAATATTTCTAACATAATGTTGCGTGCTGCAACCATGATCTCCTTCAGTGATTGGTTAGAATAGCAAACCGGCAGATCAAGAAGAATGAGACACTGAACGTCACTCAAAAATCTTCTCACTTTCACATTTCTCCAACATACATTTTTAGAATAGTTCCAGGTCAAGCTTCAGCAAACACAGCAGGAGAAAGTTTGGTTGAGGGGAACAGGTCTGGAAATCCAGTCATTCTGTAACCCTCAAGCTCTCACGTCCTCATGTCCAGCCAGACTTTCCACCTACAGCGAATCCAACATCCATTTGGTCTCCTTATTAAAACAGCTGTTTTCCTGTTTATGCTTTTCTCCTTCCCAATACTGTGCCAAGTTTCATTTTTAAATCTGTTCATATTTTGCTAGTCTTGTATTTTTTTGGGTGGGGAAAATAAGGAGTGCGATTAGCCTAGTTGTCATTATGAAATGTCAGTGTATTAGAAGGAATGTGTGTGTGTGTGGGTGCAGGTGGGTGCAGAGTTGGAGGAGTAGGTGTTTTCAGGCACTGCAAGCAATGGAGGCAAAACAGCAGATGGAATAACGCTGCATTTTGGTGCCTGAAAATTAATAGATGAATCATCTATGTCTATATTCATGCACTTTATTATGATGTCAGCTGAGGTATAGTAGCTTGAAGTAAGAGCCGGTCATTTTTATTAGCAGTTGTGTCGGGTTATAAGATGATAATGAAGCATTGCCTCTCTGCTAAGAGGCGAGGCCAGGGGACTCTGTGACTCCCAGCACACCCTGCTGCCTGCCTGTCCCTGGCACAGCTGGCTCGACTATATTTAGGGCCCAACCGGCTCCTCTCAGCAAGATTAATAGAGCTGTGGGAAGATGAATGGAGGTGCAGTGGGTTCAAACTCAGTGGCTGTCTCCTGGCATGCCATAGTGCTGACACTCGATAAATTATCTTTGAGAAAAAAATAAAGTAAAAGCAGTATCTGTGTATATACGATCATATTTGGTCCTCGTTTGTTTTTGAGTTGTTTTTGATAGCACAGGAAAGATTGTATTGCTATTATTGGTTTATTTTTATTTTATTGAACAGAGTATGATCTTTAGGATTTTGAATGATATCCCAAAGTGTACATTGCAACCTGCAGTTAAGTAGTGGCACATTTTTGTTGTTAGCTTTGAACTTCAGCTCATTGGGTTAAAAGACATCTATGTACTGTGTTGCTCAGATTTCTGCGGAAGTTAGCATATTAACCTGGTAGCCCTGGCCCATATGTCATGTAATACCAGTTTGTGAGGTGATAGTCTGATAGCCCCCTTAGAGTTCTCAACTCTTATGAATTTACAAAATAAACTGTGAAAAAACAAAATGTCAAAAGGAAATATTTTTCCACCAATTTCACCTAGTAAACATTAAAATACAACCATACAAATCGGTCCGTGTATCATCTGATCATTCAATTATTCCATTTAATCTGGCAAACGAAAAACGAAAAAACGAATCAATATTTCGTTTTTCTGTATTTCTGTATGCACCAAACATTGAAAACTGGTGTATATTTTCCTATTTTCAGCCTAAAACGGAAAATATAATAAACAAGGAAACCAACACGAAATAATGAATCTCATTTCCATTTTCTGTTATTGTTATACCATTTCCCACGGTACATTTCTGCTTTGCGCATGCCCAGGGTTGGGAGGGTTACTTTAAAAATGTAGTCCGATACAGTTACTAATTACCTGTTAAAAAATGTACTCAGTAACGTAATCCAAGTACCACAATATTAAAGTAATGTAACTTGATTACTTTAAGTTACTTTTGGATTACCTCAATACAAATGCAAATAAAGACTTCCTCTGAGGAACACATAAAGCAAATTAAAAATGTAATTAATTGTAGGGTATGTTAGATTTATTCAGTTTTATTCATTGACTACTAACTATTCTGCTGTATTCAAGAATTACATCACATATTACAATAATAGTAGTAATAATAATAATAATAATAATAATAATAATAGTAACAATTATTATTAGTGTTATTGTGACTACTAGGCCTATTTCTAGTAATAGCAGTTGTAAAACACCCCCACATATAGGATGTGTGTCACTTATTTGTCCCCCAAAATTACCCATACAATTTCCTAATATAATCATGCTATTTTAATACCTTGTTGTGATCTAAAGTGTTAGTGACCCATTTCAGTCACTGCAGGTGTTTCAGGCAATTTTGTAATGTACAAGCCTCACAAGGTGGCAGTAGCTACATTTTAAGTGCCTATGGGGCCCTCGAAAGTCAACGAGTTTTCCACGATGAAGTCCGTGCAAATGTTTCACAATAAAAGCGTACTGAGCTATTTATGTTAGAGGACTTTTAATTTGAGACGGACACAGGAAGTATTGAGTTTGTATTAACAATGTAATGTCTTCATTTTAACAGGGCAAACGGGAGCGAACCAAAACGAGACTTCAAAACTACCAAAAACCTAAACACGTACCAACCCGGTCATCAGCAGCACCACCCACAGACCCAGTAGTAACACCTAGTAGCAGCAACAGCAGTAGTAGTTGTTACAATGACAGTCTGGTTAGCAGGCTAACTAATGTTAACTTTAGCTAACATAATTTCTGTGTAGCTAGCTAACGTTCGCAGTTTCGCTTACCATTAAATGTTTCTTTAAATTGGATGTGGTGTCCTTGGACGATGACAGTGTGTGCACAGCTGGGAGGCATAGCTTGCACTGTACAGTGATGTTGTTCCCTCTTACTTCTTTAGAAACAAAGTAATGGCGAAATTTCCACGCAGTGAAAGCATTTTTTTCTCTAGCGCTCGAGTCCATAATGAGCCGTCTGGCTTCACCTGAGAGCAGAGCGTCGTTGTGACTGACTTGTAGTGAACTGTAGTAATGTGTGCGCGCGTAAATACGGCATTGCCGCATTGGCAAGTGTTAGATTAATTCATTCACATTTATTCATCATTCATCATCATATATTTTAATTGTAATCCAACTAATAATCCCATTTTTTTTCCAGATGTATCTGTAATCAAATTAAGGCTTTTTTTTCTGTAACTGTAACGGAATACAGTTACTGTTTTTTTGTATCCTAATTACGTAACGCCGTTACATGTAGTCCGTTACTCCCCAAGCCTGCGCATGCCCAATGTACAGTCTGGTACCTCTGGTCGCTAATTACGTTTTCAATAAAGCATTGGGGGTAGAAAAAAATCTTTGGTCGCGTAATATACTGTGGTCAGCCAGCCGTGGTTCGCGTTTGCTTGGTAAAATCACCCGCACCTTTTTTCAGTGCGCAAATGCACTAACATTTACGGTAATCGTACTGAACCCGCTCTGACTGGGTCAGACTGCAGTCTCACAATCAGACCCAAGACACATACGAGATTTTTACAGTAATTATTCCCAGAAATAAACTGAGGGGATCACGAAGGATCCTTCCGGATTTCAAAGTAAAGGACGACATGGGGAAAATGACATTGAAGTACTTTTGCTGTGTACTTTTCGAGTAATACGTTGTCAAAATCCTTAACTGATAACAAGAATAAGTATTTTTGCCCACATTTGATGACGTAGAAATGTACATGTAACAGAGTATCATTAGACTGTGGTGTTGCTCCCTCAAAGATCTGATATTTCCTCCAACAGTGTGAAAATCTGAAACTTGGATTCATGAGTAGCAAGTCATTAAAAAATTACATTGCACCTCTATCATGTTGTGAAATCATAATTAATAAAGCTAATGATTTGATAGATTTACAAGATTATTTAAAAGTATGTTGTTATTGATGTATTATGAATGTGTAATCATTACAAAACCTCCCTCTCAGCCCTATGTGAGTGATTGGTGTATGTCTTTCTTGGATTTTTCCTTTTTTTTTCAAGCTTGAATTTGAGGGTTCTGCCCTGATGTTGCCCCTGGAAAGTGCTTGAGCTTCTCTCCCAGTTTGGGGGGCACAGCTCCCAATGCTCCTAGCACCACCGGGACCTTTTTGGTCTTCACCTTCAACATCTGTTCAAACATCAAATTTGGGCAAAAATACTTATTCTTGTTCTCTGTTAAGGATTTTGACAAAGTATTACTTGAAAAGTACACAGTAAAAGTACATCATATTATTCATGCAAGTAGTCTAGGGAGTGCTTAGTTCGGTAGTAAATGAATCTTGGACTCCTTATTGAAAATAAGTTTTTTATTCCACATCAAAGTTAGGTGAAATATCATTAATCTTGTTCAGGATTTTGACAAAGTAGCTATTACTCGAAAAGTACACAGTAAAAGTACTTCATACTAGTTATACAAGTATTCTAGGATGTACTTAGTTTGGCAGTAAATGAATCTTGGAGTATTTATGGAAACATTGTTTTTTTGTTGTTGTTTTTTTTTTCTCACGTCGTCTTTTACTTTGAAATCCGGAAGGATTCTTCGTGATACCTTCAGTTTATTACCGGGAATCAGTGGTATAAGTATCGGTGGTGCAACTTGCACCGGGGCCCAGACGTCATCAGGGGCGCATGAAGGAAGCAAAAAAAAAAGAAGAAAAAAAACAGCTGTTCAGAATTGCCACAGGCCCTGTTTTTGTGAATGAAATATCTGGGGGCGGGTCGGTATGGTAACGCTGAGTGGCCTTGATGCCTGTCAGTCATGATGAGTCGCGTCTCGTCACCTTTGTGTGTCTGCAGCTGAGCACTGTGATGCAAGTCTCTCTCCCCGGAGAGTTATACCGTACAATACCAAGTAATAGCCGGGGCGTTTATTTGTTTCAATCACTGAACAGACCAGGCGTTTATTTGGGACAGGCGTTTAATTCCTTCCTCTCAAAAATCTGGGATGAAAATGTCACAAACTTCTCCAGCTTCTCAGTGAATTCTCTGGCATCCTTCTGCAAGTGAAGTTGTTGCGGCGGGGAAAACGATTCAGCCAACCAGCACTCGCTGCAAACTCCTCATCTCTGCTGTCATTCACGGTGGCTTACATTTGTTCCTGATCATTTTGCGGGACACTCTCGTGGCGTGCCCGTTTGCTGATAATTCATTCCCGCATGTTTATCTCAAACTTCTCGCTAGCCTTCTTCCTCCCACCAGCAGGCAGCCTGGCCATGTTGCTGTCCTCCTCAGACAGACGCTGAGGCTCAGTTAGATTTTTTCACCAATCTCTCACTTTCTTGGGGTCGACAGAGAAATGTCTAGCAGCTGCTTCTCCCGAGTTTTCCTCTGCATATTTTACGACAGAAAGTTTGAATTTCAAGTCATACTTTTTATTTTTTGCTGCACTGGAGCCATGGCGATCATCAGTGTGATACTGACTGCGGTTAATTGAAACCTGGCTATTATTTTGTAATACGGTGGCTGTGTGTGTGTGTGTGTGTGTGTGCGTGCAGTGTGCACGAGCGTGCGCTTGTGTTTCGGGGCACAAAAAAATATTTGCACCGGGGCCTATCACCATGATGTGACGCTACTGTCGGGAATAATGACTGTAAAAGTCTCGTATGTTTCATGATTCTGATGCCACACTGCAGTCTGACCCACAGTCAGAGCGGGTTCAGTGCGATTACCGTAAATGTTAGTGCATTTGCGCACTGAAAAAAAGGTGCGGCTGATTTCGATAACAGAAAATGAAAATTAGATTCCTTATTTCATTTGGGTTTCCTTGTTTATTATATTTTCCGTTTGGGTCTGTAAATGGGAAAATAAACACAATTTTTCAATGTTTGGTGCATACAGAAAAACAGAAAAACGAAATATTTACTTGTTTTTTCGTTTTTCATTTGCCAGATTAAATGGAATAATTGAATGATCAGATGATACACGGACCCAAATCAAATACATTTTATTTATATGGGCCAAAATCAAAATCACATTGCCTCAGTGGGCTTTACATTCTCTACAGTGAGCAACATCCTCTGTTGATGTCCCCTTGAGCCTTGTGACCCTTGATTCAAATTAGGAAAAACTTGCAATACAACTTCTGATTTCAAGTTTCTGTCTTTTACTGAACTAAGATGATCTAAATTGCTCCCTTAATTCTCCTGTCCCCACCTGCCACGTCGTCTCAACCCAGGAGTAATAGTCCTGGTCAGAGCTGCTGTTAATCACCTCTGTCCTGTATTCCATGTCTTCAGACTGACCTCCGTAGGTCTCAGAAGCTGTGTTAAGTCCCATTCTGTTGTCTGGCTGTGTTCACTTGGAGGCTGCTTGGGAGTATTGTTGCCCAGGGTGCCCCAGTCATCCAAGACTGCGGGTTGGGCAGTCTCCTCTCAGCTAATAGGGCCACTTGGCTCGGCTCCTTGGCTAACTGAGCTACTCACCATGGGCAGCTGGTTGCTATAGCCAGAGATGGCTACAGCAAAGAGTATAGTGAGCAGCAAGTCAGGGTTATGCTGCCTCTATAAAGTACTAGGATTACAGCAATAGGATTTTTCAAAGTCCACAAATTTATCAGAAGTTTCAAGAAAATCCATGACATGAACTGGAAGGCCTCAGTGAGTTGGCATTGGCATAATTTTTGGGTTAATAACAACTATTTCTACTTTAATAAATTTTTTTATCATCAGTGTCCTACAATGCTGCCTGAGAATAAACTGTGTTTTGGGCATTAACTCAGCGACCCATCATATGTTCACCTTCAAACGATCTTGCTGACTCTGTTGACATTTCCCAAACACAGGGATGACACCTCTGGAGAAGATGCCGAGGACAAAGAGCCCACTATTGCTTTCAAGGGTCGACGCACAGCCAACAGCCAGGGGCGACGCAAGGGCCGCATCACCCGCTCTATGACCAGTGAAGTAGAGGAGACCACCACACCGCCACTCAACAATGAGCTCGGTCAGTATCTCTGCACTGCACCAAATTAGTGCCAGTTGCTCCTCTGGTTATTTTGTTTATTTTAACATGCGCATAAATCCATCATGCAGCTACAGGCACATTGTAATACTGTATTTGGAGAGGGTGATGTGGATAAATAGTTAAAGGGACAATTCACCCCAAAATCAAACATACCTATTTACTAGGGATGGTGAGATTCACCGATTCGTATCGGTGCATCCGTATGAACATTAACGATGTGGTTGCATCGATGACAGAAGTGTGCATCGGTTAAAAAATCCGGATGAACTCGATGTATCGTGTATAAAATCTCTGCATCGATAAAATCCGACTCGTATCTATACTTAAAATAAACTAATTTAGAAGTAGGACCAAGCGCTTGTTTCCGTTCTCATCACCACGGCCGCGATCGGCCAATTCAGCCAGAGTCACGTCTCACGCGAGTTGGAGGCGGGGTGAGCAGAGCACCAAACAGCAGGCTGGAAATCAGAGCCGGTCAGAGAGAAAGTAAGCATGGATGAAGAAGAGATACACTCGCCGGTCACTCACAAGTCTGGTGTTTGTGGACACTTCGGCTTTTATAAAGAGATGGTCAGCTTGAGAAATGCCATCTGTAAAATGTGCCGTGCCGCGATTAAACACACAGGGAGCACAACCAATCTAAGCTCTCGCCTGAAGCGGCGACATGGCGTTAATGTGACAGAGAGGTGTTTGTGTCGCTGCGTGGTTACACGTGAGTTGTCCTCGTGCTGAAAACGTGACTTTTCGCATACATGACGTCACTCACCGAGACGCAAGAAGAAAGCAAAAATATATATTTTTACGAAGGAAAGTGACAAAAATAATAGTAAGGCACGGTGACTTGAATAAGTACTTCAATCTGATTACTGGTTTGGAAATATTAACACTTTAGATTACTCGTAGTGGTCAGATTAAGGTAACACGTTACTGGCATCACTGATTGTGTAGTTTAGGTGCAACATGGAGCTTAAAGATGTAAAGAAAAAAAGGAGGAGGAAGATTGGAGATATGGACCCATTTCAAACAAGTTGGCGCAGTGACAACATGTGTGTCAATCTGTACAATCTGCCAAAAGGCAGCACTGCTTAGAGTTTAGTTTCCCATTGTCCCTGTTGAAAGTGTGAAGCACACTGTAGAAATAAAGAATGAACATGAACTATCTGCACCACTTTGTATTCCATTGTACAATATTCTTCTGCATCGCATCGTATCACACTGTATCGCATTGTGTTAAACCAAATTGTACTGTATTGCACTGTATCGCAGTAGGTGGGAGAATCGTATCGTATCTTATCGGTGGTTGTTTTATATGAATCTTTAATGTATCGTATCGTTGGCAGTGTATCTAGATGCATATCGCATCGCCTCAGTGTTGAAGATGCACATCCCTACTATTTACCTGTAGTGCTTTTTGTTTTGGAGTCTGCCTTATCTCCAATATGATGGAAATAAATTGCTTGTGGTGCCAAAAAATACAGGAGTGAAACCTCAACAGCAATGTCTCTTTACATAAATCATGGCCCAGCTACTTGAGATAATCCACGGACCTTGTTGTGAGCAATTTTATATTGGAACTTTTTTTTTCATTATCTGCGTAGAAAGATGTGTGCTCCTGCTCATGGGAAAGAGGCTAGCTAACCAGGTTAGTTACAGCTTAATGTTTACTTTGTTTACTGTGAGCTGCAGTATATTAGCCATGCAGCCCAAGCTTTTAATATCAAGCAGTTCATTTGCTCACAAATTGCAACGGACACATTCTCTGTCAGTATTTTCCAATGAGAATTCAACATGCTATCAAATGCATTAGCTATGGCAGTCCCCGTGTGCAAGCCTGGAAACTCTTGCGCTCTTTTAATTTCAAAGTTATCATCGATCCATTGAGCAGTAAGGCTTAACATATTCGTTTGACTTACATCGGAGCTCCAAATATCCTTCATGAAGCTAATGTCACTCACACTGCCGTCTAACAACTTCTGAATATGCGTAGCTACAATGTCGTGCAAAACAGGGAGGGAGACGCCAAAAATGATGGCGACTTGGAAGGCTGTAGCAGGGCTCAGTGTGCTGTATCAACTGGTGAAATCCTTGTTTCTCTACTATGGAAAATGGTTGGTTAAGTGCAATCATCTCCATGTTTGTCTTTGTGTTTGACTACATTTTCTTTCTTGTTTGAGCGCTTGCTGTATTAGGCTCCCAACTGCTGCTGTTGGTGTTTTAGGCTGTCAGCTTGCCCCTGATATTGGTTTTGAAGTTATGGATGGCAGTTCTTCCTATGAGTGATCAAATTGATGGTGTTGAAGGGTTTGACACGGCATCCTCTTTGCATTGATTCGACGTTGCAAGTATTACATACTGTAATTTGCGTTACTTCACCTTCGTCTTCTGCATGTAAATCACTTGCTGCATCACAAATTCTGTGTGGCCTAAAAAAAACACAGCTGCGCTGTCCTGATGCAAAGAGCAAGAGCTAGATTGAAACAGACACTGGTTGTTAACATCGGACCAGTTTTGCTCAATGGACTGATGTCAATGTAAGACCGATGACTTACATCGGCCGATACCGATATGAAGGCCAATATATCGTGCATCCCTAGTTGGCAGATGTTCAGAAGAAAATAAAATAGTTACTACATAAAACTGCTCACAACAATTACTTTGAATTATCATCAGTATCTGGGTCATGATTTCTGGAAAGAGACATTGCTGTTGAGTTTTTCAACTTTATTTGAATGATAAAAAAATAAAGTGCTATCTAGTTCCATTACTTTGGAGAAAGGCAGACATCTCTACGGCTGATATCTCCAAAACTCAACAACTTATACCAAAACAATCTAGATGGATAAATAGCACTACAGGTAAGAGAAGCGTGTAGTTTGGATTTGGGAATTAACTGTCTTGTTAACCTTAGTAATATGTGTGATTAACACCCACTACATTCATTTTTATTTCATATTTATTATAAGGATATCTCCTGTCAGGAGGATTTCAGCAGTAGCGGATTAAATTACAAGTATTTTACTCTGATCACACAAGATTGATTTGTCACCTTTGATCTAGTTGTGGCCTTCTGCCCCACACCACAAGAGTGCACTGTTGTTCCGTTTGTCTCCATTCACTTATTCACATTCAGTCATGCACTCACCACTTTTTGAGTGAAACTAAATATGAGAGGCATAATAACAAATCAGACCAGTGAAAAACTGTCATTGCAGGAGATCTATAGTTTAATTCTAATCTGTTGGCAAAAGACAAAGTATTATTTAAAGACAGAATACTCAGTGTGTCAGCAGTGTCCCCCTGTTCAGCTCCTTGCAGATGGTAAGTCAGCCATGCACACACTAACACTCACTGCAGGCTATCAGCGTTTTTTGATGTCTCAGCAGTTGTGTGTGTATATACTGCAGTCACTCCTGCAGCACAGGTTCAGTTACAGGGAATCCCCAGGTGGCTCGGGCTGTGGGGGCTCTCATTGGCAGCCCCCCTCCACTGCTGTTTGTTCCCCTGCTGGCAGCAGTGCTTACTGCCCCACTGTGCCCTTCACAGGGCCATGTAGAGGACACATAAGCACAGGCTTCTGCCCTGCTGTCTGCCAGGCAGGGCCAGGGTCGGCCTAGCTTACAACCTGTGCAGGGAAAGAAGCCAGTTGTTATGTCTATAATCATTAACTGACTTCTCTCCTTGTATTTCCTGCTTCCTCCATCTAAAACAAACAGTCCTTGGCGACCCATGCTGCAGTGCTTCACTGGCAAGCCACCCAAGTCACCCTGCCACCCCCACCGTCTCATACTTTTTTCTTCTCTAATTTCTCTCTCTCTTTCCTTTCCTCGTGTCAGTCACTCCCTAACTGACTTTGTGACAACTGCCAGTCCCCCCCCCCCCAACCCCCTCCACCCCTCCTCCCGCCTTCTCTAACTTGGTTGTTCTCTTTTTTTTTTTTTCAACCAGCCAATCTGGAGATGAATGAGAGCTCTCGCTGGACTGAAGAAGAGATGGAAACTGCCAAAAAAGGTAATAAACATTTAACCTTTCTTCTCCCCGTGAAGTGTAACTTAATCGCAGTACCTGTGCATTATAATAAAGGTGCCAAAGGACAGAGCACAAGAAGCAGCTCAAGCTTCTTTTTTTTTTTTTTTTTAGCATAGACAAGTGATGTGGCTGTGACTTCCTGTTAGTGAGGCAGCAACCACCACGTGCTGCCTATGCGTGTCATTGTCAGTCTGTTGCTCTTTGGAGCTGTTTCCCCGTCTCTCTGGGTCAAGGCAGCCTGTCTTTTTATCAAGTAGGCTGTAAAGTCTGCCTCTTATCAGCCAGCCTCTGCAGATGAAGCAGTCATTAACTCAGCATGTTTATTGTATCTGACTGAAGATTACCCAGAAGCCTGTGGCTGATCCACAGAGGTCACTGACACTGCCTGTCTCCTGAGCGTGTTTGATTGTGTTAGTTGCATGCAGTCTTTGTGTCTTAGTTACTGAGTTAATAATGAGCCCCCCACTCTCAGTGGTTTCTAATGCGTACTCCTCTGTGGACAGGGATTTCCCACTGATCTGTCACAGCAGATTGACAGTCAGATCTGGTTCTAATCTGTCATACGGTAGAAGTGATGGGTGCTGCCAACAGTTAAGTAGATATTTACGAATGCTCTCTAATTGTTTGATTCCTCTATTGATTGTACAAGGAACCTAAAACCTTAACCTGGTGAATTATTGAAAGTGTAAATGTTTACATTAAGAATTAAATCAAACAATTTCAGAGATTGGTGGTTAAAATCTGCATATGGAGAACTGAATGGGATATTGTTAATTATAAAAATGCTGCAATGACACAACAAAAAGTCATGACAAATGGAGGCTTCAGTATTTCAACCAAAGAAAATAATTTCTGCTTATCACTACCCATATTAATAAGATAGCCGATGATCAAATGAGCAAAGAATGCACTTGAATACTACTGACTGTGTGTGTGTGTGTGTGTGTGTGTGTGTGTGTGTGTGTGTGTGTGACTCTGAGACAGAAAGCAGATGACAGAAGCAGTGTCTCCGTAAATGACACCAAATCATGGTAGAGACTCTCAGCAAAGTTTTTAATCACATGACTGTTGACACTGGGACAATTATTGGGATTATTCTTCAGAGATTTATTGGCCAAGCAGAAAACCTTCCCACACCTTGAACTTGATGGGACCCCATCATGCATCCAAAGAAAGGGGCATGTATGAAAAGATCGATCTTGGCATTTTGTGATTCCTTATTGGGTCATTCAAATGAAAATCTTTTCTTTTCTTTTTTTTTTGTTTAATATCTTATCTTATATCTTTTTTAAAAATCTTTTTAAAGGTGATTTTCAAAATGTTGTTCTGAGGTGGACGAGCATCATCTTTGTAATGACAAGTCCTTCTTTCTGTTCATGACTCAACCAATTTCACTGCAAGACTGCTGGTTTGTGGCCATTTGGAGATGATGTGTCATCTTGCTTTGTGTGACTCTAGTTCTGCCTCTGACTAATTTAACCTGTCCTCCTTTGCAAACAAAACAGAAGATGAAGTAAAGTGTTTCTTGCCTTGAATATGATATTGAAACCACATTTGGTGTGGAGGAGTTGTGGCATCTGTCTCGTGCTGTGTGTGTGTGTGTAGTATCTCCTGCTGTTTGGGGCCTGTGTATGTGTGCAACTTTTTGTGTTAAGGGGTTATTTTGCCATAACTGGCGCTGGCCTGGCTTGAACACGGTCCTGTGTAGTAATCCTGGTTAATGTCTTCAGTTCCATTCTCCTGCAGTGGGATTAGTGGGGCTCTCCATCCCAGAGGATTAGCCTTGCAACTCGGTGGGAGCGGGGCTTCTGTGAATGTCTTATATAACCAGAGCCCCGGCCACAGCACTGGGGCCGAAGAGGAGGAGCTCTTCTGGACGTTTTTCAACAGCCACCTCAACACATGCCAAAAGGGATCCCCCCCCTGCCCCATTTCCACGTAGTATTGAATAAGCTTGTCAAGGTGCTCTCCCTGCAAGTGCTAGCATATGTTTAAACGAGGCTTCGGTGTCCTGATGCTAATGTGTTGATCCACTTGAGCTGAACAGAGCTGAATAATGGCATTTATAGTGCCTGCCAGGACATCATCATTCCAGCATGGCAGCGCCAGCCAACGCTGCCTTCGAGGATAGCATGGCCACATTTCTAGATGGATCACTCTGTCTTCAATGCTCTTAAATACTGCAACCTCAAACAAGAGACAGCCAGTCTTTGCAAAGCTTCTCTCATACACTCACCACTTCTGCCTGCCTGTGTGTGTAAGATATGTGTAGTAAAGGTTGAGCTTGTGCACACCAAGCTGTGTGTGTTTGCATGTGCACCGCTCTTGGTCGCCGTTTATGTAAGTGCACTAATCTGGCAGGCTTTGCTTGGGTGCAGGCAGCTGGATAATGGCCCCTGCTCTGCTTGCTGGAAGAACCCATTTAAAGGAGCAGCAGGTAGAGAATGCCATATTACGTATTTCTGTATTTATCTCCCACTGGTGCTCTCTCTCGTTCTGTCCGTCTCTCTTTGATGGGAGGTGGCAACGGCCCAGATTGGCAATAGCTGTGGAAGATTTGGCAAGTGGCCCTTTCCCCCCACATACTCACTTTGTCTCTCCCCTCACTTGGTGTTGTTATAGACTGGAGAGAGGTCACATTCAAGATGAAAAGCAGGTCAGTCAGGAAAAATGTGAAAGCCTTTATGCTTTCTAATGGTATCAGCATCAACTCCCCCTCTACCCCTCCTGTCCCTCCCCTTCTTCTCTCTTTGCTTACTCTCCACTTCTGTATCCTTTCCCTTTCTCCATTGTCTCTTTGGCTCTTGGCTCTGCTTTCTCTCTCTCTTTCTCTTTCTCTCTCTTTCTGTCTCTCTCTCTCTGCTCTCTGTTTACTCTTGAACCGACTGAGTGTGTGTTTGTCTGTGTGCAAGTGTATTAACGAGAGAGAGAGAGGGAGGGTTCGAGTGAGTGTGTACTCATGCATTTGTGTGTGTGGGTGTGGGTGTGTGTGCGCGTGCGTGTGTGTGTGTGACTGCGTGCGTGCCTGTGCGCACATGTGTGCGTGCCGTGGTGCCTGCTGGCAGACTGAGGCAGGGGGTGGGACGGACCGACAGAGAGAGGGAGGGAGGGAGGGAGGGGAAAAAGGGAGATAGAGGAGAGATCAGATGAGGGGAGAGAGAGGCAGAGCACCGCCCCACAGTCCCACTTTCCTGTGGAAGTCTTCCCAGACGACCGCCATTGGGGAGAGACACGGCAGAGAAGAACAGAGCTGCACTCAACAAAACACAGGGAGGACACAACAAGAGGAAAAGGAGGGGAGAGGCCAGGAGCATGTGCTGTTTTGGAGCATGTCAACCTAACACCGGCTCAAATATCAAGCCAGCTGGCAGGGAGAGCTGAGACTGAGCTGTGTTCATCTCCTCTGCTCTGAATCGGAAGGCCCAGCCCGAAGAGCTTCCCCTCTGGCCCTCCAGAGATCAGACGGTCTGAAAGTGTTATCCACTGCAGGGCCACGAGACGACGGTCCTAGCGACAGGCATGTGACAGACAGGAACAACCACTTTCTGGCTGCACCAGGTGTTGATTGGACTTTCTCTGGGAGGAGCTTAAGGGAATACAGTTTCCTGATTGGGTGTGAGACTACCACCTGCTTCAGTATTGCTGCTGCTGATTGGATCTTTGCTCCATGTGTGTTGCTCCAGCAACTAAGGCCCGTACTTGAGCAGAGCTGCTGGATATTGTGTTTTTGTGAGCGTGATGGAATAAACTGGATGTAGTTTGCTAGAGTAACCCTTGACTTCAGTAAATTATTTTCATTGTTATTGCTTCAGGATCACTGGGTGCAGTGTTTGTCTTTGAATGTGTACCACTTTCTGTGTCTTTGTTTGCCTCCGCACATGTTTGTTTGTGTGTACTCAGGTTTGACTTGTAGGGCGGTCTGCCGACCCCTCCTCCCCTCTTGTGAGAGGCTGTAAAAGGTTAATAGGTGTCAGTCACATGTCTCAGTCCTCTCGGAGCAAGTCATGCTGACGGCTCTGCTCTTTGTAGAAGCTTTCCTAGCAATGCCTTTAGTGGCAGCAATGAATATTTCAGCTGATAAACCTCTTCCACTTGAACATTTGGATAGGTTTCTTTATGCGCAACAGGTTGTTGGTGCGCAGCAGCTTTCAGACAAGAGGAGCTAAGACTTGAAGATCACCTTTACTTTTTATGGCAGTGCTTTTTATACTGGCATTAATACATCCTCACCATTAAGAGATTTGGAGATGAGAGCTAGAGATTTTCTAGCTGTTATGGCAATAGTGTTGTTTTTCTCATGAGTTGTTTATGTGTGACTTAGGTAGTGTTTGAGTGCAGAGGTTAATATAATAGATATGGCTTCAAAGGTTTGAACTCTAGATATGCTGCTGTGCAGGCACTTTGTTTTACACTTCCTGATATTTGCAGTGCCTTGTTTATGTATGTATCTTCAAAATTAGAAGTCAAAATAGTGACACCCTGTTCCCTGAGTATAGAGACAGATTTAAGAAACACCAAGCTTTGTTGTGTGTTTACTGTTGAATCCCTGATAGGTGGTATTTTCTGTTGTACTCTGTAATCTTCTTTATCTTTATCTTTGGTAAATGTTATTTTCACTTGTCTAACCCAAACCTCCAAAAAGACAGCAGGACAAAGTCAAGCTATTATTGTAAAATATATTCTTAAAGAAGAATTTGTAAGTGTTAATGATACATCTTGGGAAAAAAATACATTTAAAATGATAATCCCCTACCCTGTACACATAAATAAATACAGTCTCAAGAATAAAATCCTAGAAATTAAACTTGTAAACCTCCAATAGACTGTCTTTTATTTCAGCCAACTTAGATAACAGATAACTTATTAATAGCATGATTCTCTAAAGCTTTGGTATCATAGTCCATCTCTCTGGTGAAGCTAAAATGACGGGGCTGTAAACTCCTGTCCTGTCCTCTCCTTTGGCTCTGACTTCTGCTTGTTGTCCTACTGCCTCCATTAAGCGATGAGATGCAGAGACCTCTGAACCCATGTCCAAGGTTATCCCAGGAAGTGTTGGCTCTCTGCCAATTAATAGCACCTCTACCCCAACCCCCCACCCCAACAACTCTTTGAGAGGCTGTTGCCAGGGCCTGTCAGGCTGGCACAGGAAACAAGTGGGTGGTGTAAGCTAAGCCTCTTACAACACATACTGTTAATGAGCTGCCTTTAGCAAACAGCAGACTCTCTGGGAGGGGGGGACACAGGAGCAAATTCTACGCTGTCTTTCTCACTTCCACTTACACACTGACTGCTCTTTACATGTCTTCCTTAAGCGCACATAGAGTGGTGGTGTATCCGTGTGTGTGTTCCTCCTGACAGGTTGATCTATCACAGCTTTGGCCCAGCGGGTGCATGTAGACTCTTGTGTAAGGCACAATCATGTGATTGACTGCGTAAAGGACCAGGGTTTCTTGGAAAATGGGTCACATCTAAGTCAGTCAGAATGTGACACAGGGTGACCCCAGTGGAGAAAGTTGTGATGTCATTGGTCAGACCGACGTTTCAGCCAGCACTCCTCTCTCTCCCTCTTTAATTCTGTGTATTTCAGCATGTGGCACCATGCTGCTGCTGGGAGAGTTGGACTCTGTGTTACATTGTGAGCTAAACTCCCAGGTTGTTCTACAGTTTTAGCAGCTGTAAAGAGACAAATATTGTTGGCTATTGATTTACCATAAGGCGACTTGCATATTGTGCACTTCAAGACTGTGTTTGGAGATTTTGTTCATAGTATATAAACCAAAAAAAAAATGGCAAAATGGACAAGCTTTACTCTGCACAGCTTACATGATATTTATTTTTTCACAATTACAAAAATAATTTCTTTTGCTCTGGAGTAGAGATATAGTCATGCAAGGCCAAATGTCATCTATGTCAATCTGTCTTTGTCTCTGTCTTTGTGTTTGTATCCTAATCCTTCTGTTTGTCCATTTGTTATTTCCAGGCCTTCTTCAGTATGGTAGAAATTGGTCAGCCATCGCCAAGATGGTGGGATCAAAAACCGTGTCACAGTGCAAGAACTTCTACTTCAACTACAAGAAGAGGCAGAAACTGGATGAGATTCTGCAGCAGCATAAAATGAAATCGGTAAGCACTAGGAGAGCTTTTGAGCTGTATTTTCTCCATGTGATGCTTACAAAATTAAGTCATTACTTTTCGTGCAAGACCAAGCTATAAAATTGTGTCTGTTTTTTCTTCTGCATCTGAAGATCCTTTGTGCCCTTGGACATTTTTTTAAATTTAGCGCGTGTTTTGTTTTGAACCAGGAGAAGGAACGAAAGGCCCGTCGTAGGGGCAAAGCCCTGCAGAATGAGGAGGCCACTGCCGCATATCCAGCAGAGGAGGAGGAGATGGAGGGTTCAGGAGCCAGCGGCAATGAAGAGGAGGCCCCTGAAGATGGAGAAGGTACACCAATCCAACGAGCTGCGTGCACAATGCTAACTGCCAAAACATCAATGCTACTTGCATTTATTAACCGAAGAGTTTTTGAGCATAATGGAGTAGGATGATGTTTTATTCCAATAATTAGTATTTGCACAGTAGGGAAGGGGTTATGCTGATCTGTATCAGCATTTGAATGTAGATCAATTTTATGTAAGATGTTAAGAAAAGAAAATAGAAGCCTTTGCAGAACTAGTTAATATGCACATTACTATTCAAAAGTTTGAAATCATCTGCCGTAAATGCTTGATTCTGTACACTCAGATGGTTGAGAGGACTGGTATTTTTGAATCCTCCTCCTGGATCCAAATAGATAAAAAAAATAATAAATTATACAAAGGGTTTGAAAAATAACCAGACTTACAAGAGAAAGGACAGACAAAGTCTCATGCTGTTTTACACAAAAATTAGCAGATACATGCAAGTTTTTGATGTTGGTAAACCTGCTCAAATAGAGGGATTGAGTCTTTTCCCATTTAAGTCCATTTCTCATTACGATCCCGCCCGGAAAAACAGGAAATAGTATAAAACAGCAAATCACACACCTCATGAGACTACATGCGAAGACGTTAAAACTTGTTTTGAAATGTCTTAATCAATAATTGAATTAGACGCATTATTTTTCCAGATTTCATTAGAGATTGAGCCCATTAGCCACTAATGATTACTGCAAAGTAATTTGACACTGTAGTGAATTTCAATTGTACCCATTCACATTAAAGACAAAAGCCAGATGTTAGTGGGTGGTAGTGTTTTTTTGGTCGACTGTGAAAGGCGTAAAAGAATTCTCTGTATAACAGTTAATTAAGAATATAAGGGAAAACCAATCATTGGAAAGACACACATTGGTAATGTTGATAATGCTTATAACAAGCTGGAATTAAAAAGCATGATACTTTAGCAAAGCTATTCTTAAAACTTCAAAATAGAAACAGGAGATTGGTCTAGGGTTGGCACCATTGGGATCAGATGACAGAATATAAACTGAACATGCTAAAGAGTGATAAAACACAGTAAATCTAACCCCTGAGTAGACTGCCGAGGCACAGTTGTGGCTCAGTTATAATCTTAGGTCACTTAAGCTTTTTTAGAATGGGAAACCAATTCAAAGTTGAATTTCATTTGACAATGTTCTCTCCTGTGCAGAACAGGAGAGAACATTGTCCTGCAAATAAAACACAATAGGGACATGGACATTGGAAGTTTTCATCATTTAATTATTTTTCTAACGTGAATTATACATTTGGCGTCTGAATCATACTGTTTTTGTGTTAAAATAGCCATTATTGAAGGAAAAAAAACATCAACAGGTGATACCAAACTTATGAACAGTTGTATAGATATTAGGTATACCTACCAATTGAATGCATTCCAATGTGACAGATCTGCCACAAATTCCTCCTTTACAAAAATTATAAGGGGATTTTTGTTATTATGGCCTATTAGTATATATTAGAAGCATGTCAAGTTCATTGCAAACTCTAGTCTCAAAACTAAGATCTGACAATGGCAATCAAAGCTGAACATCATCTTTGTTGAAGTAGAATTGTACCTGATAAAATGGCTACTGAATGTTTATAATGTAATTTAACAATAAAACTCTTTGAGTAGCTCCCTGATAGCCTGGAGAATCGTGTTCTGCAATGACGGCTATCCTGAAAGTCCTGCTGTAGTTTGTTGATGGAAGTATACTGTGTAGACTGTACCTCCACAATACAGCGTTGAAACCCTGGGGGATTCAAGCCCATCATCCCAATTGGTTTTGTGGTCATCCTTATTGTACAGTGAAACCTGATTAGGCAGAAGACTGGCACTGTGAAGAATCTGGTTTAGCAGAAATATGTGGAGAAAAAATGGAAGAAAAAGGGACATTGAGATATAACATGATTGATAGTGTAAGCTCTGTCCTGTCTTCTGATCTGTTTTTTTTTTGGTCCTGCCAGGTGGAGCTAACAACAGCTCTGACACAGAGAGCCTGCCCTCACCACACTCATCAGAAGACAGCAAGGCTAAGGATGAAGGTTCAAGCAGGTCAAAGGCCAGCTCCAACAGCGGGGACAAGGAGGCCACTGGGTCTGACTCGGGCCCAGCCGGGGATGAGAAACCTCCTATCAAGGAAGACGCAGACTCGGCCATGAAGCTGGAGATAAAGACGGAGATAGGGGAGCCCAGTAAAGAGCAGCCAACATCAGCCAGCGATGCCACAGATAAAAAACCTACTCCAGCGGAGATGGAGGATGTCAAAAGCTCAACCAAGAGCTCCAAGAAGGACCATGTGGCAAAAACAGGCTCCCATGGTGACAGTGACTCTAGTGCCACCTGTAGTGCTGATGAAGTGGAGGAGTCAGACAACGCAGATAAGAGCAGGTAAGAGGTGGAAATTAGAAGTCACTTACCATTCGTTTAGATAAAAATTATATACTCGATCTTTTCTGTTTTGTTTCATTGATGACATCATTAGGCCTTCTTGACATTATTAGTCTCGACGTGCTTCTAGTTTTTGAATGGCAGTTTACTAGGTTGTCCTACTTCTCTGGTCTATCATAGCAGACATCAAATAATACAGCAGCGAGGGTTTTGAAGTGTTGTTAGTTGCCTAGCTACACTGTAAAGCCTTGTTGTATTTGGCTAGCCACTTATGTGTGCACCACATATTGCTCTTTTCTATCAGCCACAGAGTTAATTTGTACTTTATATGAATGGGATATGTGTACGTATGTGTGTGTCTGTGAATGGGCCTTTAAGTAGAGAAATGGGTGTCAAAGTGCGTGGGAGGAGTGATTAGTCCTGTTTGCACGGTATTTGTTAATTTTTTTCCATGACAGCAGACGACATGTACTGGCAGAGCCAAGGGAAACGCTGCCCTCTTCCAAAGCAAACAAAGGCTGTGTGTGTGTGTGCACATATGAGTGTATACACTTTTGTGTGGTTGTGCATGAAAGTGTGTGTCTGTGTCTATGATTCAGATTATGATGTGTGCTTTCAGCAGTTGTGCGAGACATGGATATGGATTTTTACTTGCAATTTATTTTCATAGTCTCAGGCTTCGTTATCACTCATTCTACATTCTACATCCCTCCCACAGTGACACGCACGCACACACACACACACACACACACACACAGATCCCATATATTCCTTTTGGTTGTTTTTTTACGTTTTAAAACAAGTTATCTGCTACTTCAGTTGTGTAGGAAAATGCTGCCTCACTGTTTGCTGTGAAGCTCCAGAAATATTTTGCCAACTACGAATCTTCAGTTGACATTCCATGGAGATAATGAAAGGATTTTCAGTTTGTGAACTGGTCCTTTAGGGTTTGTTCTTTTGTTTCTAGATTTTAACATTTGCGTTAGAAAAAATGGAAAAAGTAGAAAAAGATTTTGGGAAAAGGCACTACCTGATTTGTGTGTCTGTGTGTGTGTGTCTGTGTAGAATGACGTCTCCAAGGCCAAGCCTGCTAAACTACACTCACGATGGGGTCATATCCTCCCCGCTGCAGAAGCCCATGGACCTGAAACAGCTTAAACAGAGAGCTGCTGCCATACCACCTATTGTAAGTCATTAGTGAAACTCTGTGTGTCTTTCTCTGTTTTTGTGTATTTTACATTCCTCATACATCCCACTACAGCGAGGTGAAAAACATTTGAGTTTTTCTAGTTTTGGAGTCTTTCCCCCACCTTACTTTTTGTAACAGAAATCTGATTTGCGGACACACATACACAGTGGTATCCATGCTATCTCACGAAGATATCAGTATAGCAGGTGAAAAATTTAAGTCTTATTTGTATAAGATAAACTGGCCAGATGGAGAATGATGGGATAGATTGCTTTGTGGTGGAGAAATTAGATCCAAGGCATTCGGGAAACTTTAGCTTACCAAGATAAGAGATGATTCGTAGCTATCATGTTTATCAGATACTGTATGTAGCTAACCATATGTCCCATATACCAGCAGGTAGGAGTTGGCTTGTGTTA
>NC_044191.1:6574715-6644715 GCF_900880675.1 Sparus aurata | reverse complement strand
CATTTCCTCAACTAAGCCCGGAGGCTCCATCACACAGGTAAAAACAACACAAATAACAAAAGCATAATGTGGCTTTTTGCACAGAAATCTTGGTAGCATATTTGAAGTTTTGCTATTTGCTATATTGAAGGGACCTTTCACCCCCAAAACAAAAATGCATATTTTCCTTGTACATGTCGCACTATTTATCCATCTAGATTATTTTGGTGCTAGCTGCTGAGCGCTGGAGATGTCTGCCTTCTCTGTAAAATAATGGAAGTCAATGTTACATAGCTTTTGATGCTCAGAGTGCCAAAAATACTCAACATCAATGCCCCTTCCCGGATATCATTTCCTGGTTACTCAAGATGATCCACATCATCTCTTTGCCTTCTGTGTATTGTTACAGTGGCAGGTGTTGTTTGATAGAAACCCAGTGCCCAGTGTCATCTAGTTCTACTGTATTTGAGAGAAGGCAGACATCTCTAGGAATAACATTTCCCAAACTTACTTAAGACAAGACAAAAAGACGAGACATGAAAACCATTTAATTTGACATTTATGGAAGAGCACTGGTATCACTGTTATAACCAAATACTTGTTATTCAGGGCACCCCAGTGCAGTTGCACAGCCCAGCTCATGTGGTGGACCATGGGAAGATGCCCCCCACTCAGATGGGCTTGTCTTGGATGGATCAGAGGAAAGTGGGTGAGTAAAAATATCTGGAAGGACTCGTGGACCTCAACATAACCATATCTGACCGCCTGACGTTTCTGTCATTATGGTCTCAATGTTCATCCCATTCCTTTCCCAAACTGTTCGCACTGTACAGGAGGTCCTTTCCCCATGGTAAAGCAGGAACAGTTGTCCCCTCGCAGCTCATCCTCCCAAGCTGACAGCATGTTAACTCAGGGAATGCCTCATGAAAGTGCTGCTGGACGTGGTGGGTGGCCCATTTTTTCTTCCTTTTTATTGAATTGTCATTCACCGTGAACGGTGTTGGTGTTTTGCTTCTGCACTTTCCTTGTCCTGTCATGTGGACAAAGAATGCTCTGCTTTTTCCAAGTTCTCCTGCATCATAGATATCTTTGAAGCTCACTTGTGAAAGTCAAATCATGAGTTTCTTTACATGTTGTAGTGAATAGATTTACCTCCTCAGCTAGACAGTGACCTGAAACACACAGTGAGGACCAGAGTAACTCTAGGGCTTGAAACCTTTGAATGGTCTTGTGTGACCCAGACTAGACTTCAATCTCAAATGCAAGTCGGTGGGTAGTTGAGTTCACTGAAGCTCATCTAAGCTCATCTGACTCATCTGAAAAAACTACCCAATTCCACGTGTCCAAAGTTGGTAGACCCAAACTCAAGAAGATTAAAGATTATTGCAAGTGGAGCTTCAAAACACCTATGATCTCATTCTTGCACTAGTAGTTAAGTGTTCAGACAGGAAATTAGAAATATCCATAATGATGTAAATATGTTTTACACAACAAACAGTGATGGAAACAACTTTGAGTATTTGTACTCACAAAATTGAAATTGAACTTTTTTTCAGAACTTTATTGCTAAGAAGTTTGTTTAAATTGTGTTCTACTCAATGCTATACCACATTTCTCTCATTATCTTCACAGCTTCTATTCCTGCTGTTCAGGGGGGTAGTATCACTAAGGGAATCCCAGGGACCAGAATGCATCCAGATTCCTCAATCTCCTACCGTGGAGGCTCCATTACTCAGGTAAGCTCAGCCCACAAAGTAGGGATGTATATCGTTAGGATTTTATCAATACCGATACTCCTTATCGGTATCGATACTTATCGATACTCTTATCGATACTACAACATGTTATTTTGTGTAACAAAAAAATAAAGACTTTACAAGATGTTAAAAGATTCAACCTTTTATTACCACAAGGTAATAATAAAGCTTCAAAAGAACAGAAGCTATGCAATTACAAATACTCCGGAACAGATAACCAGGACTTTCATATCTGGCGGATGCCGGAGCACAACGCAGCAATGCAGCTGAATTTAGCACCGAGCAGACAGGAAGTCAAGCGAGTACAGTTAGCAGCCTGGCTAGCAGCCTGGCTAGCAGCCTGGCTAGCAGCCTGGCTAGCAGCCCGGCTAACGCTAAAGACTGCAGCGCCGTGACAGCGGCACCCAGTTTTGTTTCTGCGACGTCAAGTCAAGGAGTTTGTTGTTAAGTTTATAGTCATTACAGTTGGGTAGACGTTCAGAAACCATCCATGTCAAAAACCAATAATAAATCATCATAAAAGTAAAAGTTTTAAAAGTACCGATAACAGTACCGTTTGTCCAGAATCTTAACGGTACCCTGGTACCGACCCAATTAGGAGCCGGTACCAAAAAGTACCGGTCCTCGGTATACATCCCTACCACCAAGCTACAGTGAGTCCTGGTGTTGCTGCAAGAATGGAGTTAGCAATCAAGCAATCAAGTTAGCAATCAAGTGTATAACTTACTGGAGAATTACTCTGGATGCTAACCAAAAAAAAAAAAAACATACATAACAAAGGTGCAAATTGAATACTAAATTAGGCCCTCATTGACATTAATAAACTTGATCGAATTTAGATTTTTTTAAAAAAGCTTAATAAGGTTTAGACATAATTTTCTTATTTTTAGTGCAAAATCTAAAATACCATTCAATATTACTGTAAATCATTCAGTAGTTTTTGTGTAATCCTGCTGACAAATCAACCGATCAACAGAGAGATGAAAACATAATCTCGATGGCAGAGGATAAAAAAAAAACTAACAAACAAAAATACACTAATTATGATGATCACAAATATGCAAAGTATTAGATAAATTAATTGCCCAGGCCTATAATCTGTCGATCCATAGTATACTGTATTAACATACACGTAAATATATGTATAATCACATTCAGTAATAGTGCAATAAAAAGTACATATGAGACACTTAAAGGGGTCTATCTTATGTTTTGCGCAATGAGGTGCACAGTGCAAGTGTCATTGCTAATAGGAGTAAAAAGCAAATGTACTTCCGCCCACCTGTGCATGTCGGTCTTAAAGTGAGGTGTAGTCATGCGCACCTATGGCAGATTGCTATCTTGAAGGAGCAGAAAGAGGCTGCTCTATAGACCAACAAAAAGCTGGTCTACTCAAAATCGCAGTCTGTTTCCTGCTATTTAAAGAGCGCATTATTCAGACAGTAAGATGTGCTTACACAGGCAGGCTCACACCCTGCATATGCTCTGATTTTATGATTTGAGAGATTTTTAGTTTATTTATATTTTCAAAATCAGGATCTTATTAATGTTCTGCAGGGCATAACAAAAGTGCAGTGCTGTTTGGTCATTGAAGAGAATAAAACAAACAATAAAATAATCCCTCCCAAGTTCACTGCAAATGAGCTATACATACTGATATCTACCTGCCACACCAAAGACAAGTGGTGAATGAGTGATTTATATCCCTTTAAATCATGAAAATCCACCAAACTGACTGAGCAGTGACAGAGTGAGGTACAGTGGGTACAGAGGGCAGTGAGGCACCAGGGTTCAAGACAAAAAGCAAAAGGTTGTCAGCAGACCCAATGCTCTGTGTTGCCCCTCCAAATACCAGACATGTCCTCACAACTACGGAAGGCTGTGGCAAGTGGTTTGATGGCCAAATCGAAAAGCATGGTGGGTAACCTTGGTCGGTTCCATGATAACCCTAAGTCGAACGGCCTTGACTGCTGGGAGTTTGTACAAATTGAGGCTGAGGGACGCAAATATAGGAGCTTAATCCATGAAGTAAAGTTTGGTCCGAAACTTTACCAACACATCTGGCTCTTTAAAGGAATGGAAGACGACAGTCAGACCAGTTTAATCTATAATTTATATAATTCCGCCCAAAACACACCAATGACTAAATCAGAGTCTTAATGTAACCCCTTTACGCCATGTGCCTCACTTTGTGCCCAGAGTATCCGCCATTTAACTACGAAATGGACTTGGACACACCCTAAAGACACTAGCGCCATGCGCACTATAGACAGTCTAAATACTTTCCCTTTTACCATACTTTTAACATGCTATTTGTCCCCATGTTTCTGGGGACTGGTTGCAAATAGTGAACTGAAATTGACATTACATTAATCTGTGTTATGGTTCATCATCATAGCAATTTATATAGCTAGTACATAAACATGTCACTGTTGTTATTTTTCATTCCTTCCACCTTTCCTGATGTTAACACTGTCTCTACCTGATGCTGTCATTGACCCATATTGTTTTAAGCCACTGCCGGCAAACTGAGCCTTCACGTTGCTATGATTTGTGCTCATATAACCACAGAGAGAACACAAGAGTTAATGAGACATCATAATACAAGCCAATTGCTGCGGCTGCTGCTGCAAGATATCCAAAACTCTAAGTGGCCATGTCACCGTAGCAACAGGTACACACTGTGCCTCATCTGTTGGCTCTTTTATTTGTCTATTTACTCTGACCCGGTCATTGATATGCCCACTGTACTATCACATCCAGCTAACATACAAGAGAAACCAAGTGCTGAGGTGGCTGTTATTATAGATTAGTAAGGAAAAGGTGACAGTGATACAAAATAATGAGCACCGGTAAAACTCCATTGTTTGTTAAGCTTGCAGTTGTATGGACTGAACGATGCTTAGTGTATGCAAGCACACATATACAGTAATGTTTGAGTTTCTCAGTGAGTAGATGAGGACTCCTTCGGTCACTGCTATCTGATCTTGTTAGTATAACCCCCATGCACTAGGTGGGCGGTGTTCCAGTGTACTCACAAGTGTCATGTTCGGTCACAGCATGGATTTTGCTGTTGCTGTGACTGCTAAGATGCATTTAGATGGCTATACAATACTGGAGTTACAACAAGTAACTACTGTTTTCCTCATTAATGTTGTAACACAAGCATGTGGAGGGAAACAAAGCACCCCAATTTCTCTGCCGTCATCTGCAAGAAATAACACAAATATGTTCATTGACTCCTACCATTCGAGGAATTGAAGACCCAGTTGATTGATTACATTTTTTAAGGAAATGACTGGAAAAACCTGTTATATTCAACGGTAAACATTTTACTTCGGACTGCTTTCTCAATGAAGGCCAGCAACGTAAAAAGCAGTTTTGCTGGTCAGTCTGTTGAACTTAGCATTAGCACATCCCAGCTAATGTGGCTAGAGCATAATGCAGCATACTGTAGCAACGTTGGATAATTTCGAATTTGGGGTGGATTGATTATTGGTCTGGCCAATAATCGGTTGACCCCTATTTTGTATTGAGAGACACTGAAGTGAAACTGGTTGTTTAATCAATCTCAAATGAGATTCAACATTCACACAGAGCAGTAGATTAGATGTGACGAAACTGAAACACAAGCTCAGCTGGCTCTGCTGTTAACTTAACGCAACAGTTCACTCTGCTCCATCATCCTCACCAGTGGGCTTTGTGTGTCTGTTGGTGTGGTATGTAAATAATAAATACATTAATATATTTTGGGTTTTCTACAAATAAATGCTGTTTGGGTGCCCCAGTCTCTAAGTTGTTAGAGCATGTGTGGAAAAGCGGTCAATCGATCGCTGCATCTCTCCTAATGCCTCCTCTCTTCAACACAGGGGACACCAGCTGATGTGCTCTACAAGGGAACCATAACCCGTCTGATCACAGAGGACAGTGCCAGCCGAGCTGAGAGGGAGCGGGACGAGGCACTGACCAAAGGTCATGTGGTCTATGAGGGCATCAGCGGGCACATCCTCACATACGACCGTGAGTACATTAGCAGTTTAATTCATGCCAATAATTACTCATTTTGAGTAACAAGTGAAATAGTTTCTTTTGAGTCAAACTTGCAAGCACCATTTTCCTCCCTGATTCATTCATGCAAACGAATAGCAACTAATTCTGAAACTAAGAGATACTGATTTACCTAATTTTAGCAACATCTGTGACTTGTTATGTGTAATTTGTAGGTTCAGCTTCTCAGACTCCTAAAGATGAAGGCAGAGGCTCCGGGCAGCCTGGGGAAGTTCTAGGTCTGAAGCGTCCTTATGATGTCATGGAGGGAGGCATCTCCAGAGGACTGCCTATGAGAGATTCACTGTCTGCTGAAGGTGGGAGATGACTACACTTATAACCTATTGTCACTCTCACGAAGGACTGCTGGATATGATTCTGTTTATTTGACCCCTGTTTAATCACATTCAACTCTCATTATTGATTAAATCCTTTACCACAGTTTCACATCCTACCCTAACTTCCCCTCTTCCTCTACCTTAGGTCTGATTGGTCGAGCCATGCCTCATGACAGGGAGAGTCCACACCACATGCCCTTCAAGGACGCTCAACACATCCGTGGTTCCATCTCACAAGGTAACATGACACGAGCATGTGATTTTCTTATTTTTAACTAATAAATCTGCAGTAAAAATGAAAATCTGTGTGTCACAATTTAGTTTCCTGTGAGTAAATGTGACTACAATTGCATGAGTAGTGTGCTTAAGTACAATTTAGAAGTTTATATTTTCTGCTACTTTCCCATCCTCCACATTTATTTAATAACTTTTGTTACTAGTTACATTGCAGATTCAGATTATACAGTGTTGATCGCTTGTGACGTGTTCTGTTAGCAATCAGATGATGTTATGGGCTAGACATTTAGTGCTGACAACAGACAGAAAATTGATGCTTCATCAGGGCCAAAATAGCGCATTTTTGAAATAAATGTATTTTATCCGCAATTGGATTCAAAAAATACCTATAATTGAAAAATTATTATGATTTCAGGTATACCTCGTCATCTGGACCCTCAGGATGGCTACCTGAGGAGGGAGGCTAAACAGATGAAGAGAGAGGGCTCCCCACTGCGTGGACCTGGTTTGCTCTCTGACCCAATGAAGGGCAGAGAGGGCATGGTGCCCACGGTGAAGGAGGCGGGGCGCTCTATTCACCTCATTCCTAGAGAGGAGCTCAGACCGCCCGGCAAGGAGGGCATCATTTCACAGGTAAACAAATGCTAACAGCATATGACTGACACTCCACCACACCAGCTCCACTGCTGGTCGATCCAAAATAAACAGGTTCAATCCAGCCTTTTTCTGCCAGGTCTTTAAAAATGATGGAAAGAAAATAGGACAGATAATTAAAAATGATCAATTATTATCCATAACGACTGATGTGAAACTTCACTATCATGAGAGACTTTTCAGCCATATCGCCCAGGCCTACTCTCTACACTCTTGATCCAACTGCACTCTGTGTACATTGATGTGGGCATACAAAAATGAGCAAGTACAATCTGTGGCCCGAAAATCATCCAGATGATTACCATTGTTCATTTGCATATACTTCCAACGCTGTAGTGATACAAAACTGGTTGAAAATCGTCCCATTTAAAGTTCCCGTTTAACAAATGAATTCCTGTCATGCTTCTCCTCAGGGAACACCCATGAAGCAGGAAGCAGCTGTTTCTGGGAAACGTCATGATGTCCGCTCCATCATAGCCAGTTCACCACGTTCGTACCACAACACACCCTCCCACCTTGAGAGGGGACGCTACGAAGAGGCACCTAAAGGTCGGCCCAGTGCAGTGGTCAGTACAGCCAGCCCTATAGCCCGCTCTTCTCCCCTTACACTGGGGTCAGAGCAGGGTGGCAAGGCCCATCATAGTCCAGTGGGCTACGATGACAAAGGCAGTCTAAGGACCCCTTACCCTGGTCCCTCACATCGTGGGTCCCCTCTGTCCAGGGAGGCAAGCCAAAGGCAGCATGATGGTGGGTACATCTTGTACAGTCGAGACAGACGTTTTTGTTTGTTTCTCTTTAAAACAAGAGCTTGATTCCAGCTATACCCATACTTAAATAAATTATGTGGAACCCATGAACTCTGAATAATGGGAACCTGAATAATTAAGCCGAAATATTTCGTAATAAGATACTTTACCCCTTAAAGACCATATGATAAAATCTTTTGTGTCCTTATTTCAGGTTCCAGTAAGAATCAGCCCCAGGAGCGTAAAGGCACACCAACCCCCAGGGAAATGAGTGCTACCAAATCACCTCTCCCTGGTGTTCCAGATCAACAGACATACGAGCGACTGCTGCAGGGACTTGGAGCTGCAGACGTGTACCGTCAAATCCCCTTAGCCTTCGATCCTGCAGCACTGCCCCGCGGCATCCCCATCGACCCAGGTACAGACACAGTCAAGTTCGGTAAGGTCATGCCCACTCTCTCAGGTGTTTGATTATTCTGGCCATATCAGACCTCAGCTAAATTGAAGTTGGGTAGAGCTTTGCTGAGAGTTTTATAAGTTCATCAAAATTCATGTTCTAAATAGGATTCTTCAGATACAGATACCAGTGTGGAAAATCCCTCAGATGTTGCCTAAAATGCTTGAATTGCTATCGGCAGACACACAAATCTAAGCACTGATCCCATACCACATAATTAATTTATCAGGAATGGACCCTGCTAATTCTAGCAGCATCTAGTAGACATGTGCAACTTTTCAGATTTTTTTTATGCACAAATAGCCAATATAGGCCTTCTCTGAACTGTTCCTGCATCAAAAAGTGCAACGTTGTCTATTATTGAGGACTTAGTGTTGGTGCAGAGAAAGTAGTGTGGCAGAAATCTACTCAACTTTTGTCACAGTGTAGCACATCCATTGCATTGACCAATCCAAATTCCATCAAATCTGTGTTTGGTCCATCTCCGATTAAAATATCCAGGTAGTTTTCAGAATACAACACTCTGTGATCAAGTCCAAATCCAAGCAAGTCCCCCCTTCTTCTAATCCTTCGGTTAGGAACACTAAACTTTTATCTGTTTTGTGTTTACAACACATACATGTGTGATTGCAATCGCGCATGATTACCACCGGAACTCATCTGTCTCAACACTCTGGCCGTCCGGCTGGGCTGCACTCAAAACACAGCCAGTCGCTGCTGATGGGCAAGAGAACATGGAGCAAAACCGTACCGGAGCTGTTCCGCAACACACATTCAACCACTGGAATTACGCCATCACGTTGTGCAGCATTGCTGCGTCAAAGAAACCTAAGTAGTTACTTCCTCTGTGCCAATGTCAGATGGTTGTCGCTGAGCTGCTGTAGTTCAATGGATATATATATATATATAGTCTCCCTCTGAGTTTTTGAGAAACTTGTAGTGAATTCATCCATTCACAGACAAAGCAAATGTAAAATTGATGCATGTCACTTGATGCTGACGGATGGAATCTAATCAAAAAATAAAAAATAAATACAAGAGAATCGAGCAAACCGAAAAATTGTTCAAGGTGTGTTTAGGGTTAAATAGTCTTTAGATACCCATGTAGTCTTGAGAGGGCTTCTTGTCAAGAAACATGTGAAAACGTCGACATTATGATTTTCTTCTCTTTATACTCAGCAGCCTACTACCTGCCTCGCCACCTAGCCCCTAACCCGGCGTACCCTCATCCCTATCCCTACCTCATCCGTGGTTTTCCTGATACCGCGGCGCTGGAGAACCGCCAGACGCTGCTCAACGACTACATCACATCCCAGCAGATGCACCAGTGGCCTGCAGCTGCTGCCATGGCCGCCCAGCGCTCAGACCTGCTGAGGGGCCTCACTCCTCGAGACCAGCCCCTTCCTCTGCCCTACTCTGCAGCCCCACGTGGTGAGGCTGACATCACAACACTCACATCTCTCTTAGCTTATCTGCACTTTTTAAGCTGTTGGATAAACTGTTCAACTGATGGAACATTTGTAATCTTTGCCTGCAGCTGTACCTACAGACAGATTGTTGGCTGCATTTCATTAATTCATGACACCTTGTCCCTCCCACTGCAAATTAGGTGGATATTTTTTTCTTTTTTTTCATTTCTGTATTATATGTGCATGGAAAATGTTTTGCTAGAGTCAGCTTTTGGTATATTGATTTTTTTTTCTCTCTAGCCATTGATGCCTGATTTTGATGGTAATCTGAATGTTGCCCAGCTTTGGTATTTGTCTGGCATGCACACACACACACACACACACACAAGTTGTCAGCAATCAGCTGGTGTTCTGCATCAAGCAGCAGTCAGTCATTTCTCTGCAGGAAAGATGGCCCTTGCATATAACTGAGCTGTCTGTACAGTACAAAGACACATATTCTGGAAGGTGGGGCTACATGAGACTAGAGAAAAGAGCTTTGGTATTCATCACCAGAATGCACTGCACTGAACCAGACCAATAAACACACTGATGGGCAGTGCTTGGTTTTGGCTCAGAGTATTACAGCTAAACAGTCCACTCAAATTGGCTGCTGTTGGTTTATAATCTTTCTCTATTGCAGCTACATAGTTTGCTAGAACATGTTTCTGAAAGGATTTTAGGCAGATCAGAATCTGGTTATATAGTTTACCAGCCCTGCGCAGACAGTTCGATCTGAGTTTGGTGAGAGGCTCCTTGCTTGATACAAGAGAGATGTTCTGTAGTCAACACAACATTAGTCTCACAGATGACTTGTTTTGGCAGATTTTTGCCGGCATAAAAGTGGGGGTGCTCTGAGTGCAGGAAAAAAGGAGAGAAGATTAGTAAGTAGTAGCTGAAAAAGGAAATATGAATAGTGTGACTAAAGCAGAATCTAGTTACAGCCAACTGTATTCTTCATTTTAATTGCTCTGTGATCAATTACATCTTTTTTCCAGGTGGCAAAGACTTATTTCTCTTCGTCAATCCATTGTTAAAATCCAGTACAAAACTAAATTATTAGTCTGATTTATCAGATGTAGACTGTTGGTATAATGCCTTTCATTGGGCACCTATTCCCGAGCTTTCTTTTGCTATCTGAGTGTGCTGTTATCAAAATTCCTCTGAGCTAGCAACCTACACACTAACACTGGAAAGTTACTTTAACACAACTCCTCTGGACCACAACACATCTGGAGTGGCTGTCCAGATGTGTTGGACTTTTCTTTACCCTTCTCTCCTCTCTGTCCCATAGGGATCATCGATCTTTCTCAGGTGCCACACTTACCTGTCCTGGTCCCTCCCTCTGCAGGGGCAGCTGGCTCCCCAATGGACCGCATCACCTACATCCCCGGAGGAAGCGCCACCTTCCCTGGCAGGCCTTACACCACCTCCCCCATCTCACCTGGTAAATATAAGTTCACATTTAACTCACCGACAGATTAAATATGTTATTGTTTGTATAATGTTTTTTTTTCTCTTTTTCTGCACAGTTGGGTCCTCGCACATGAACAAGATGCCAGGCTCATCTTCAGAGCGAGACCGTGAACGAGATCGCGAACGAGACCGTGAACGAGACCGCGAACGTGACAGAGAGAGGGAGAGAGAACGAGAGAGGGACAGAGAGCGGGAGAGAGAGAGGGAGCGTGAAAGGGACAGAGAGCGAGATCGTGAACGAGAACGGGAGAGAGACCGGGAAAGGGACCGGGACAGAGAGCGAGACAGAGACCGGGAACGTGACAGAGAGAAGGGCGGGTCACTTGGGAACGTGGAGCACGCCCCCATCTGGCGACCAGGTCTGGAGCAGATAGAGTTGTTTAATTTTTAAGAGCAGAAATGTTTTTTGAGGGAATTAAATTAGATGAATGTGTTTGTGACTCTCAGGTACAGAGCACAGCTTGGCAAGCAGCAGCAGTGGTGTGAGACCATCTTCACAACCTTACAGCCACCAGCACTCCCCCGTGTCCCCTCGCACCCAGGATAACGTGCAGCAGAGGCCGAGTGTCCTGCACAACACCGGGGGCAAGAGTCTTTCTGTCAGCGAACACTCCAGCTCCTCTGTGTTTCGGTAAACTGCTTTTTACTGTTTTTACAAGGATAAAACTGGGACATTTACCAGAGATGATTTCTCATTAGCTGGATACTTATAGGTGTAGGAAATCCTTGGAAACCCTTGAATAATAGCGTGGTGTTATCATAGTTTGAGAAGTGCTTGGATTTAGGCCCTGTTGACATATCCATGAGTATTTCGTAAAAACAAAGCTATCAGACGCATGTTAACAGCATTTTAAGAGTTCCTTTCATAACTAGAGTGGCACTCAGTAGAGCGCATACCTTCACCAGGGCCCAACAGTCCCTTTTGATTTAATCAAGCTTCCAGTATCAAACTTGATAGCCCTGTATCACTCTGAATTTGAAACCACCCAAAACTGCTTCACAATAATTCAAGATCACCAGATTTGTAACAGTGAGGACAAAAGGACAGAAAAACATTGCAGATGGAATCCTAATTAGATTACACAAATGTTGAAAAATGCATTGTTAAAGAAGGTGAGACAACATTTCTGGATTTGTCCCTTTTATCTGCGTCCACACCGCAAGATAATCGGGTCTTTTCTGGGCTGAGAGCCATCTTCCATAAAAGTTTTGTGGAAATCTATTCAGATAAGATCAACAACTAACAAACGGCACCGTTGAAAATATAACCTCCTTAGCAGAGGTAATAAATAGTTTTATCTAGGCTCAAATAAGTCTTCTTACAGTCAGGTCACACAGTTTGAAATATGAAACTATTTAGTGTTTTAATTCTTCGCCCTTGTGTAGACAGCCATCACAAACATAGTTCTGGTTGTTCATGGCACAATAATATCTGATTAAATGTGATTAAGTGAAACAATGATATATATGTAATCAACCACACATGTAAGATGCTGGAAAAGCTTAAAAGTGCTTGAATTTGAGTATGCTAAAGGTGTGGGACTTTGTGAAGCTAGTGGAGCTAGGTGAACATTTTGATAGGCTTGTTTACTAAGTATCTTTTGTTTGGCCTGCCAGGTCCATGCCCTCAGGGCCGGCGCGCTACCAGGGTTACCCCGGCCCAAGAACAGGTGTGCCCCCTGAGGCCTACCCACCTGTCATAGACTCAAGTGTGGCCAAAGATCAGAGTCGTGATGGAGGCAAAAACAGGGGAGGTCTACCCAAGCACATGCAGGACCAACACGGGCCCCCCAGTAAATCTGATCCCAAGCTGTCCAGCCCCAGTCCAGGAGGAATATTCCCAGGTTCCTATCCCTCGGCTTCAGGCCGGCCGCCTCATCTGCTCCCTCCCCAGTCGGATAACCCTCCTGGCCGTGGAGAAAGCGGTACACCTAGTAGGGAAAAGACTCAAAACAAAGCGATGTCCATTCAGGAACAAGAGCTCCGAGCACTCGGTAAGACCACCATGACTGCGGCCAACTTCATAAACGCGATTATTATGCGTCAAATTTCTTGTGAAACGGGGATGCCAGAGACGGGTTCGCTTGTTGCCAGCAGCGCCATTGATGGTAAGACGCTCTGGATCCCAGAGTCCCTCTCATCACCGAGACCCTCCCCCGTCAGTCTGTGGCCTCTTGCACGCTGTGGTGGTTTACATTATCAAATCAGCCCAATTCATTTACATTTATTTTCCTTCAATACTATACTTTTTTATTTTTTTCCAGTTTTAATTATTAGTTTTCTTAAAAACTTAAAGACCACCAAAGGTGCCATCTGGAAAACCAAACCTCTCGCTAATCCAAATTGTACTGACTGGCTGAGATTAGATGAGAAGACGCATTGTAAAACCTTCAAGGACCATTGATAAAATATAAATGGCTGAATAATTTTCCATGAAGAAGATCCTAGGTGTCCTTTAAGGAGTCATTTTTAAGGTAGCTGAAGCTGTGGGACATTAGGGCAGACAATCCTTAGCTGCTTATTTTCTTTTTCTTTCTTTTTTTTTTATAGGTTGTCACATGATTTTAACATTTGCCCCTCCCCCCCTTCCATTTGGCTGCTTCCTTAAACACGCACGTGGGCACTACAAGAATATCGTAGTCTCTTGAAAAGCATTTCACTGCAGGAGGCTTGTATAAGACCTGTTATTTCCTTTCATACATGCAGTGGCTCTTCTTCACTGATCACTCCTGAAGATCAGGGGTGTCGAGCTAATACTCAAAGGTTGGCATCTGGTTTTCATTCGAGGTCAGGGGTCCTGAACAATTACAAAAAAACAAGTAATTATTAAATGTCACATCTCATGTCTTTTGTATCCAAAATTACTACTTAGGATCTGTTGTATAAGAATATGGTTGAGTTTGCGGGTAACAATTTATTAATTTTTTAAAATCTGCTGATGTAGAAATGAATGGGATATAGTTATTAATCTATAGTCTTAATTGTGAAAAGGGCTGTAGTGAATAAAACAGGAAAGTAATGACAGATGTAGGCCTGTGTATTTCAAAAAGTTTCTACTTCCCACCAAATCTCTGCATGTCTCTATTTTTTGCTCACTTCAACACATTTCTATCAATCAAACTCCTGGGAGTGCGCCCGTCATATGGAATGTGATTTTGTTTTGTTGTTTTCCACTTGGAGAGTGATCACATCTGTATACATTACAAACCTGTAGGGCAAGAGACAGCTGCATGCTGAGGACAAATGAGTGTTGTGGGTTTGAAAAAGGCAAAGGGAAGCATGATTCTCAAGAGGACAAGATCAATCAGCTAACTTATTCACAGGACATCATCACCTTGCTGTTGTCATGCGTTCACAAACTAGTTCCAAGAAGAGAAGTGAAAGCGGTTGTAGAAATGAACCCCAAGACTAATGTGACTCTAAAAACTGCAGCATCCTGTCCCTCTGGAGGACTAGTTCTATTCAGTCAGACTTGCCCCCTTGTGTTTAATTTACATCATCTTCTGCTCAGATAAATAATGTGGTGCAGGAGTTGTGTATGAAAACACTGACGCAAGAGGTAAAAACATCTTTTAATAGATGTATGTTTCTCAGTTAAAACATGAATGATATTTATCTGTTCAGCACAGAAAGATGGTTGCAAGTACATCAGTTATAAAATGATATTCTGTGACTTCTTCATTTGAGTCACTGATGCAGAAGCATTCAACACTATGCTTGCTAGCTCTGTATGCAAAGAGCATATTAAAACTGAATAAGAGATCGGAATTAGCCTGTCATATGTTTTCATGTGCAGATGCTACATGAAATGTTTAAATTGCACGTCCACCATGAGTCCTTATGGATAGGCAGACATTTCCTAAATACGCATGTTTTGAATAGCACATTTTCAAGATCAACAAATGCTGAAAAACAAAACTAACTTTTACGTGTGTGTGTGTGTGTGTGTGTGTGTGTGTGCACGTGTGTGTGCACGTGTGTGCACGATGTGTATTGTTTGGATTTGACTCTCAGCTCAACAGAAGATGGAGCCTCACAGTCTGTACCGTCCTCCATCTGAGGAAAGACTGTCTCCAGGCCAGCAGCCACCGTCCCCCTGTGTTAAAGGCAGCCAGAGGGTGGTCACCCTGGCACAGCACATCAGTGTAAGTTCACTCAACCACTGTGTTACAAAGGCAGTACAACAATCTTGCGTGTAATCCTTTATTATTAATATAGATTTATGCTTTTTGTTATTTTCTGTTGTAATTATACAATGTTTAAATGTGTGATGTTAATGTAAAACCCAGTCCAAGTTTCAAATAATGAGGTGAAGTATGTTACAGCAGTCCTAGAGTTTCCCATGTGGCTCTACTGTTGGTGTGACCTGGCTTCTGTCCAAAAATAAAAAAGCCCAATTTGACCCAGACATCCTTAGAAAGGGCAGAGTAAAATAGCCAGGTGTATTGATAAGTAGGCAGGCTTTGTTACTCACTGATTTAGTAGAAAGAATGTTGGTTGGACCGTCTCAGGTCCCAGGGGTAAGAGGAAACGCATGTCAGTGAGTGAACAGACTTCTGCTGTTATCTGGGGATAGTGACCGGGGATAGTAATGCCTCTTCCCTTTTTTGGTTTCACTTCCTTTCTGCTGGAATTGGGCCCTTCTTTCCAGGGAAAAAATCAAGCCCGGTGGCAGACTCTTTGTGAAAGTGTGGTTTATAGGAAACCAATCTATACATGGACGGTGCCATTTTGCTTGGATTTTGTGCTGTGCGATCAGTGTTTGCTCCAGCAAAACATGTTTTCACTGTTTTAAAGACACTTTATTCACAATGTAAAACTGCTCTGCTGGAGTCCCAAAATAACAACATAGAGCTGTGAGGATAATAGGTCCTTGTAATTGTGCTAAACAGAATATGTTCATTTCTCATGTGGGTATGTCTAAACAGGAGGTGATAACTAAAGACTATACCAGGCAGAGTCAGCAGCAGCAAAGCTACCAGGGCTCTCCTGTCCTGGACTTGACCCGTCCACCCAGTGCCTCCCTGCCCCAACCCACCTCACAGGATTCTGGCCAGGGGCCCCGATACCCAGAGGGCCTTGGAGAACGCAACAGAGACCGGTAGGAAGAACTCTGGAACAAGACAATACGCCTGCTTTACGATACATGTCTTCATGTTTTTTTAACCGAAGTTACTAAAGATTCATAGCAAATACCTCTTTTTGTAATCTCTGCAGGTCTCCTCCTCAGCACAAGACCTCACCTATCAGTGTTTCAAATGATGGCATCGAACCAGTGTCTCCTGCTGGGGCCAACTCTGAGCCTGAAGTCCAGGGTGGGATCTCCTACGCCAATGAGCATGGAGAGCAGGGGTAACACTCACATTACCTTAGCTCTTCACAGAATCTGCTACAGTCATATTTGATTGTTTGTAGGTACTAAAGTGGGTTCAGACACATGATAGCAACATCTCTCTATAAAAGCAAGGAATCTCTGTCTGTCTGTCTGTCTGTCTGTGTGTGTCTAATATCTCTGCGGATCAGGATCAGACTGACCTGAGACTTACAACATGGCTGCTGCGTCGTTCAAGGGTGTGCGACTTCGCATTTGTTTGGACTGCAATGATACTATGAATAAATTATTTCAGAAATGCTTTACAAATCGCGAGCATTGTCCACCGGAGCCACCACAGTCACGTGCGCACCAGAGCCAATCACTGCACACCGTAGCCACGTGCGCACCAGAGCCAATCACTGCAGAGCCCACCGCCACCCCCCATCTTAAGAAACAAGCGGATTTATACCTGCAGCGGCGCGAGCTGGACCGGGATTTTGCCGGCGGTTCCGTCCGGTCTGTTCTGTGCATCTAAACTGACTGCTGTGGATTAATCAGACTAAAAGAGTCCGGACCGAGTCTGTTCGGGTCTGAGGAGATCCGGAGACACGCGGACAACAAAGTGGATTCGGAATCTGTGGATGTTCGTGTGTAGCTAGCTGCTAGCCCACACGGCCCACCTCCCGAGTCGACGGACCGGACCCACCTTCACGTCCAAAACCGGACTTAGGGTAAATAATGTCCGCCACGCTTTTTTCGCGAACATTGCCGTCTCGTTTGCTTTGTGTCTGGTGCAGAAGAAACGGTAAAAACGGGCTTTTGTCACGAAAGTGTCCGCAATAGAGATCGTGAGTTTTGAGAGATTTGTGACATAGAGCGTGTTTGGAGTGTATAGTTAGTATGTAATGTAGTGTTTGGTGTAGTGTGTTTAGTGTGTAGTGGAGTCGGTTTTTTGTGTTGTGAGTCAAAACAAGGAGAAGACTGTTGAATGTGGAGCAGGCAGGAATGAGCTGAGGAGCCTGAGGCATTGCCTGCATTTAAATGTAAATAGTTACATATAACTTTGTAAATTCAGGGCTTTCCACTAAGACACAGACTAGCCAGCCATAATACATAAGTAGCCAGCCGGGGGGGGGTAGTACGATCTTATACACTGGTCTTAAATGTAATAATAATAATAATAATGTTACATCATTAATATTATTATTACATTATCATTATTATTATTATTAGCCTAAGTGTAAGGCAGCCTATATTACTTTCTCAGACATTTGCTCTATTATTATTATTATTTTTATTATTATTATTATTATTATTATTATTATTATTATTATTATCAGCATCAATATCTACTCTATATATTATATTATTATTATTACAAAATATCGCATCTTCTGTTATTCATTAGTGTAACTAAGTATGCCAGACGCTAATGCACCAATAAAAACTGTGATTTGCGCACTGAGGCGTTCTGGGCTTGTAAATATCTTATTGTCGGTGCATGACACCTTCACAGTCTGCAGTGGTGGTTACACAATTAAACACTCAGTGAACGTTTCTCCCTTAGCAACTAATGAAAATACACTCTTAGAGTCCGTTTGGTTTCATTTGTACAACCGACAGTGTTTTTTGATGCCAGCACGTGTCGCAGGTATTGCTAAATGGACGCTGGAAGAGAAGAGTGGATTACCGGTGACAAAATAAGCGTATTATGGTGAGCCCTGCTTCTCGCCTCCGACGGCCGACACACTGACTCCGCTGAGTGCGCGCGCACACCGCGTGTCGGGGCCGCGGATGAGTTTCTCTCCCTTGTGATCAATGAAGTCTGCGATGATCGGAGTAATTTGTGATTATTATCAGTACAAGCACAGCGAATCACAATTTTAATGAGTGCGGTTCAGTTTGACATTATTGTCAGTCTGTTAGAAAAACATTTAACTTTATTAAAATCGAAAAATAATAGTCATTAAAGTAGCCGGCTGGAGTTAACTGTGTAGTCGGCTATATGGCCGGCAGCCGGCGCTTGTGGAAAGCACTGAAATTTCACTTATGCACAAATTTTGCAAACAACAATTTATATTTGCATTATAACTAATGCAATTGGTTCATTAAACTGTTTGTGGTTTTCACAGTAAAAAATCTAACTTTTTCCTACTCTGATTTTGTTATTTTATGATTTTAGGTCCATAGTGTTAATATAATATGTCAAAATGAAAAAATAACTGTACAGTCACACATGTGAGGTTGTGCTGAAAATAATGACATCAAACAAGGCAAGGTAAATAGTTTTTAAGGTGAAATATAATGGTATAATCAAAAGTAGTCAAAAACAGCCAGTTATATCCCTGATGTCCCACCTTCAAACACCACCTCATTTGGCCATCCATGAAAAAGCTACTTAACCTCCCACTTTTCTAAAGGAATACATGCTTCCTACGGGCAATGCACTAGTGTAATTAAACTCTGTTTATGTTCAGTATATAAGGGACATAGTTTTTGATGCTCAGATAAGCAGGGCTGTATCTTTCCTGTAGTTCAGTGTTTAATGATGCAACGCAGGCAAGTATCTATGTTTACACCTACATCTAATTGAAAGCTCAACCTTTAGATGACTTCTACCCCCTCAGATGATAAACAGGTGAGACGTCTCCACTATGTTACACAGATTTCAAAGCTAATGTGCACCAGTCTCCAAACGTAATCAGTAGGTATTTGTGGTGTTTTCTACATTAGCACTTTAGCCGCGGTGAGTCAAACCTAGCCGCGCTGATTTACTTTTCCATCACCAGTATTACTGCAGTGACATCTTGCTACTACAGCCAACCCATAACAAGCACCCGTCTCTCCCTCTAATCGAAACTCAACTAATGACTGTGCAGGAAACTGGTGAAAACATGTTCCCTCTAATACTGCTTATTTAAAAAAGCTTTTAAATTGCTAAATAAGGGGGGGCTTTTATTGTGTAGAAGTTATAGTAAATTAAACGTGTTTGTAACTGAAATAACAGAGTCACTTTGTTAGCGGTGATTCTTCAATAGTACTGCGTGAAGCGTGTCACTGGACAGACCTTCAAGCAGGTCGCCCAGTTGTGGTAGAAATGCAAAACCATGGCCGTACTGATTCAAACCAAGTAGAGGCAGGCTGGCAGATGTGATGGAAAAATGGCATTGGCATATATCGAATTTTCTTGGTCATAGCGATATAAACATGTGCGATAAACACATCGCAAAAGACTGCCTGACACGCGATGAATAAGAAAAATCATTTTGTTTACATGCGCCATGCATGCACTAGGGGTGGGCAGATCGATCCAAATATCGATAGTATCGATACCAAGGTGAGTATTGGTATCAGATTGATACTAGCGTGATGAGATCAATATTTTTGTTGTAGTTTCTCTTCTATAAGTTAGGCAAATCACTTGTTTTTCTTCAAAGAGTTTGTGTGAGCGCAGCGTCTCTCTTATGTGCAGCGCTCCTCTCCACCTCTCTCACTCCGCTCACTCAGGTTCACTATGCTCCTCCCCTCCCCTCCTGCGCTGCCTGCCAGAGCAGAGACGGAGTGGTGACCCTTAATGATGGCGGAGAAGAAGAGGAGTGCTGTTTGGAGTTATTTTACTGTTTAAGACAGATAAAATGCTACCTGTGACGTATGCAGGAAAGCAATAAGTTTATGTGGTAACACCACTAACTTGTATACACATTTAAAAGCACCACACCCAAAAGTTAATGCTGAGCTGCAAAGCAAACGGAGGGAGGAGAAGGAGGAGGGAGCTCCCCAAACCCGAACCAGATCCCTGGCACAGAGACAGGCATCACTGTCAGAGGCCTTTCAACAAAAACCTCAACAATATCCAGATAGCAATTTCTAGAAGTGAAAGTTATTTCCAGCATTAATTAATGTTGTTAGTGTAACTGGTAGTCAACGATGTAATAATTAGCAGAGTGCTTAAACTATTATGATATATTCAGACAGCTGAAATAAATCTTAATTGTTTTACTGGAACTCAAAAATATATGATTATATTTAGATATATAGCCTACCTCATACCTGAAGTATGAATATGGCAGAGTATAATTACCCTTTTGTAGCTGAACATTAGTATTCCTATTTAGGCTTCATGCAGATAGGTTATAGATTTAATTATGTTAAATATTATTTTCTTATTGGCTAAAATCTTTGTCCTGTGTTTTATTATTATCATAATCATGATCAAGTCAATAAAGGCAAAAGTACAAAATCATTCAATGATAAGTCATTTTCAAAGAAAAAGTATCAGTATCGGTATCGGCAATACTGGCACTTTAATTACTTGGTATCGGATAGATAACAAAATTTGCAGTATGGCCCACCACTCCATCAGACGGAGCCCTGGATGCAAGGGCCAATCAGATGAATCCCCAGCTTGCCGTTAGCTACCCTGACAAAATTAATCGGCATCAGTTTGGTGGTGATTGCCAGGTTATGATGGCTGAGTGAGGAGAGAAAAGCAATGAAAAGGGTCGACGAACACCTTGTTGTGAAAAGAAACAGCACTAAGTGTGTGCTGATTTTGAGAGTATGTATGTATCCAGGAAATAGTAGGACGAACAAGTGTGCACCCTTGATCACGCTACTAAACTGTTACAGCGAAACTCTCGCCAAAAAGCAACCAAGGCTTTATTTGGGATTGAATATGAGTCAAACCTTCGTGTAAAAGCATAATTATGACGAAAGAGGCACTTGTAAGATTTACCGTAGTTTTGGTTTTGGGCACGTTAATTTTGAACGGGAGAGCTAGGGGCATGACACGCTAGCATCAAAATCGTTATTTTTAGAACACTAAGAAGGCTCGACACAACATGAAACTTTGCTCGTAGCATCACCAGGGTCTCTACTCATGAACACAAGCATTGAGAACATTGTTTGTGTACACAGAGTTTATGAAAAAGAAGGTTTTTGAACTACTCACGTTAGCTGCTGCACCTCCTGCGCGTCGCCGTCATGCCAGAGTGCCAAGTGTCGATCCCTGAGTGCGAAACTATGGCGGGTGGATAGTGCCAATGCAAGGATTACCAGGAGAAGGAGAAGGAGCAACCTCCCCTTCCGTCACCGCCTGACCGTGTGGATTTTTGAATGGGATTGAATGGGACAGCAGATGAGACACCGGCGGCGACTTCGCGGCGAGTGCATTGAAAGAACGTGTATCGACGGCGACGTGACGACGGCGTATGTTAGAATTACTAACAAATATACGCCTGAAACACACGTCGTCACCAAAGTATGTCGTCTACAAAGTACGTCGTCACACTCAGAATTTTTTAAGATGAAAGATGCAACATGTAAGAATTGGCAGACATTTTATTTGTGTACCATTAATAAGTATATAATATAAAAGAATCAGGTGGAAACATGCAATAGACAAAATAAAGTAGACCTATTTAATAAATGTTATAGGCTACATGAGATGCTGATAAAAAACAATACAAACAATCTTAGATTAACTATGTTAATATGTTGGTTGATGGTTTCAAATAACTACTCTTGCCCTCTACGTGTGCTGAGATTAGCCTACTGTAAAGTTTACATAGGCTATGTATAAGCCAAACAGAACCGATTTATGGAGACCAGAACTGATGTGAATTAGAAAGTTGAGCGTGTGTGTGCGTGTGCGTGTGTGTGTGTGTGTGTGGGGGGGGGCATGACGGCGTAGGTGAGGCGGCGTACTTATTAACGACGACTTGCACTGGCGACGTCAGCCAGTTCAGACGTTGATGTCACACGAGAGTCTCCTGCGGTAGGGTTACCCTGGCACTATCCACCCGCCATACGAAACTACGGTAAATCTTAAAAGTGCCTCTTTCGTTTGACTCATATTCAATCCCAAATAAAGCCTCGGTTGCTTTTTGGCGAGAGTTTCGCTTTAACGGTTTAGTAGCATGATCAAGGGTGCACACTTGTTCGTCCTACTATTTCCTGGATACATGCATACATACTCACAAAATCAGCACACACTTAGTGCTGTTTCTTTTCACAACATGGTGTTCGTCGACCCAAATAAAGCCTCGGTTGCTTTTTGGCGAGAGTTTCGCTTTAAGGGAATGAAGTACGGGATGTTTTTAACTCCCACGTGAACGGGTCAGAGAGCTGTGTCGTGTGTGTGTGTGTGTCGGAGAACCGTGTGGCGGGCGTGTGCGTGTGTGTGCTGCTTGCAGCCAGCGACACCACAGAGAAATATGCCGTGTATGTGTGCATATGCGCTGCCAACAGTTAGTGACGGAGCTGCTCCGTCACACTGCTATATAGCGCTCAACAGTGACCGCCCACTTTTTTAACAGCTCCGGTTCCAGAAGTGAATTTGCCATTCATTTACTCCATTGACGTTTCATAAAATCCTTATATAAAGAGTTTTAGGTCTGGAACCAAGCCAATCAGCTAGGAGATGAATCGTGACCATAAAACATTTAATTTGGCGCAAAAAAATGTTGGAAAACTGAGAAAAAAGCGAAGGTACAAGACCGTGTACATAATTATCTTAAGAGTAAAGGAACTGCTCATCCTATAAACCCTTGCGAATGTAACAGCGACGTCTCTGATTGGTGGAGCTCACTGTTGCCACGTAAATGTTTACCGAACCCGCAAATTTCATGTTCGGGTGAACCCTTAATAAACTCTTCTCCTCATCACTAAATAAACGCAGTAGGTTAGAAAGTGAAATCATGGTCGCTCTGTGGTAAACGATCGTAGAGTTCAGTGTTAGCAGTAACTAGCTAACATGAAATTCGCGGGTTTGGTAAACATTTCCATGGTAACAGCGAGCTCCACCAATCAGAGACGTCGCTTTTACACTATAGGATTATGGGTAGTGTAGTACTTCTCCATGACATCGCGAATAAAACATGTTTTTCTCAAAACAAGATTGATATCATACGGACTTGTGACTTCTACAGGATCATATATCATCGTTTGACAATCTGATAACTCGTGGTAAGTCTACTTTGGATGGTTACGACATTATGGCCAATAATCAAAATCTATATGCAGAATATGAATGGCATTTTCACTTCTGGAACCTCACTGTTGAGCTCTATAGACTTAATTTGGATTCAGGAGAGACGCATTAACTGTATAGTTATTAATATGCAAACTTCAATATTTGTTTATTTATCGCAAGTTATATCGTCATCGCAATATTGAACAGTGTTATCGCACATCGCAGATTTTCCTCATATCATGCAGGCCTAGTCCAGACCCAGATGCCATCCTATCCAGACCTGGACCTATTACTTATAAATTATCGAGAAAAATTAAATGTGACAGAAAGTTTGTTTTAACTGGCACAGCTTTTCTGGCCTTTACAACAGGAGCAGCCCAGTTGCATGTGTTGGAAATCACTCACTTGACGCCAATCTGCCAAACAAATACGTGTATCACGGTAAGCGCTGTAATTAGAGTCAGACAGATACACACAGACAACATGAGACAGCAGTCAGTGTGCCCCAACACTCACCCAATGTCAGCTGGGATCTGCTCCAGTCCCCCTTCAACTCTGCAAAGGATAAGTGGTTCACATATAAGCAGCTACATCTGGATAATTTTGTTTGCAATCTCCAGTGTTTCCCCCAGTACTTTTTGAGACTTGGGGGGGGGGGGGGGGGGTAATATTTATTTACTGTAATATTTATACTTATGTCATAGACTACTTAAGGAATTTTATTTTTTTTTTCCCTGGTTGTAATGCCCTCACACAGCCATCTTGAACTCCCCCGCATGGACTTGGAATGAAGATTCATCTAATATTGTAAAGAAATACTATTTTTATTATTTGTTTCAAGAGAGTAGTTATCTCACTTAAGTCATGTAGCCTACTGTGTCGGACACAGATGCGGATCAGGTCGTACGCCTGGAGAGGCGGGTCGGGTTTTTTACGACTGCCATTTTCAAGGCGTCACTTATCATCAGTCATTATTAGCGACACAAATGATAAGCATTTATATTTCATATGAGCTCATTCATGCATGCTTGCGCCCTCCCAGGACTCCCATTCCCCACGCTGTCTTACTTTCAGTTTTGAAAATTGCGTCCGTCCAATTTTCCCTCGGACGTCGGTATCAATTTATAGCGGGTCGGCTCGGGTGCGGAATGTAATTTGTGCTACTGTCGGAAAACGGGTCGGATGCGGTGACCCGTGCAGGACTCTGCTCTAAGTGACCATTTTAATCCTCTAGCTAATTATCAAGCTAAATATCCAACATGCTAGTTAACATCAAAGATTGTGGTGGAAGACGGTGGTAAAATATTTACTTTCTCTAACACTGGATTTATTTATGCCTGAATTTTTAAGGTGTGGCGGCTTTTATTTTGCCGTGGCGGTGCACCACAGTCAATTACATGTAGGGGAAACCCTGATCTCTCTTTGAGGTGATTGCACTTCACCCTCAGAGAAAGGGTGAGGAGCTTAAAAACCAAGTGGAGTATCTGCTCAAGTGCATCATAAGTGGCAATAGTTAAACCAGTCTTATGTTTTCTGTTTGCTTGCTGCCACCACAACCAGGAAAAGAGTTTGATGAGGGAATAATATGGATATAATACAATATAATTTGATTTGTAACCTTAGTTTAAATCACTGTTGTAGCCCTGCAAATTATGTTGGCAGACATGTTAATGATAACTTGCTGATTCGATATGCCAGTTACTAAGTTTGAATGCATGCAGAAGCAGTGCAGACCTCCTCTCTCTACAGATTCTTACAAGTCAACATTTTGCCATCTAAAAACCCATAACTATAATATACTTTAAATATGTTAATTTCTCATACCTTGGTTTGTGGGTGTATGCATGTGTGTGTGTTAACCTGGCTCTCCTTTCCCTCCTGCAGAATGGGCTCCCGTTCCCCTCCAAATGCCTCCCAGCCTCCAGCGTTCTTCAGCAAGTTGACGGAGAGCACATCAGCTATTGTGAAGTCAAAGAAACAGGAAATGATCAAGAAAATGACCGTGTCAAATGAGACTGATTTCAGTAAGTCTGACCTCAGAATAGAAATGAGTGTGGAAGGAAACTGCAGATGTGATTTTATAGAGAGGCTCTTAGGACTTTTAAAAAGAAACGCTGTTCCCTCTTTCAGATTCTGGTCAGCCTGGAACAGAAATCTTCAATATGCCAGCGTCTACAGCTGCAGGTAATCTTTTTAAACCTCATCAAATATTAATTTGATTTAAAGTGAGAATAAATGTTTTGGTCAAACACAGTAGTGGATGTATGACTGCAACACATACCGATTTAATGTGGTAATGGAGCAGCACTCTGATGGTGGCTTTTTAGAAGAAATGGAAGTCGAGATGCACTGATTAATCAGCCAGGGACATGAACCGGCAGGTTTTCAGATGGTAACTGCTTTTGTTTTGTTTCTGTGAGTCCACCCAGACATGGAGCAGAGCAGAGGCAGTTTATGGCAAGCTGTGTTGTTATTTTGATCTGTTGCTCCTATTTTCCTTTCGTAAACTTAAACAGTGTTACTGAAGGTTAGGAATATAAAATAAAATCATGGAGGCTCTGTGGTCTAAACTAGAGCAGTCAACCAGTTTGCAGTGAATAAATGCAGGTAATGGAGCACTTCAATACGAGATTTGTTTCCGTGAACGAAGGTCCTGTAACCTGGTGCAGTTATGGAGAAAGTTATATAATGGTGTTTTTTAAGGAATACACAGTTACATTTTTTTCATTGAAGAAAGGTCACAGAAATGTTTGTGTAATCTGTCAATTATGCATCTTAGAAAGAAAGAAAATTGGATTCAGCACGACAGTTTTCCTTGGTGAATCTTTAAATGGAAGGAAAAATAACGTTGGCAGGTTGTCATTGTTAGACAAACTGCTAGTGTACACACTGCAGCTGTCAGTTGTTTCATGAAGACTATGCACAGAAAAGCTGGAAATAAATCAGTCACATGTAAATATATGAACAATATCCTGTTAACTGCAGGCAACTGAACATTTAGACTGAAATGTACTGCTGTCCAAAGCCCCGCCATGTAACGATTTTCTCCGTTCCAGAGAATTGCTGCACTTTATAATTTTGTAATTTATAAAAAATGTATTTTGTCTTTCTGCTCTCTTGACCTCTGTTTTGTCTCGGTTTACTTTCTTTCTGCCACTATTCCCTGCTGTGGTTCTGGGATTATTATTACTGTCTCTTCCTCCTCTTCTCACTTGATTTGTTGTCTCCTTTTGCTGCTTATTGCAATTACCTTCACTTGATTCTTTTGACCTTTCTTCCTTTCAAAGGACCAGTGAGTGTCCGTACCCACCCAGCACCAGAGACGCCTGGTAACTCAATAGGCTTGGAGGCCATTATAAGAAAAGCCTTAATGGGCAAATATGATGATCAGTCTGAGGAACGCCCTCCATCCAACGCTGCTAACCAGATGGGCTCCAGTGTGTCTGGTATGCCTGCAGCTGAAGGTCGTGCCGAGGACTTTTTCTCTCAAGGTGCAATTCCTCTTTCTCTCCTTCTTATATAGCAGGTTATTATTTTGTTAGTTCTTCTATAAAGCCTTTTGTAACATCAAGCACTACATTTTTTTTACTATTCAAGACAAACACTGAAGGACTCTAATGCACTTCAGTTAGCTGTTATGGCAGAGCAGGCAGGTTAGAATAAGCAGCTCTGATGGAGGTGTTACAGTGTCGGTTAAAGCTCTGCCTCCCCTGGTTGCAGGTGGGGTAAAGTCCTCAAAGGGCAACGGGCGCTCTAATGGGAGGAAGGCCAAATCTCCAGGACCAGGCCTGTCGGGAGGGGAGAGACCGTCTTCTGTGTCCTCAGTCCACTCTGAGGGAGACTGCAACAGACGAACCCCTCTTACCAACCGCGTCTGGGAGGACCGGCCTTCATCCACAGGTAGAAACCCCTCTGATTGATTTTACATTTACTGATTTGATACATTTTTGGGGGGAAAGTAGGACATGTCGTCACAGCAGATGTTTGTGAACACAGTGTGTGTTTCAACTGGTCCACTTATTGAACCAGTAGCCTCTTTCACACTGCCGTTTGCATGCGGGGATCCTGTGCCAATTCTCCGCTCCGGCGCTGATCCGCCTCTGGAGGTAGTATCGGGGCCGCATTATTGGTGAGTCGTCCCAGTGTGAACGGATAAGCCGGAGGCGCGGAGCGAGGGCGTGTCGGTCTGACAGTCTGGTAACTGCACAGGTCCTTCACTCAACTAAATACAGAGAAATGTCCCACAAAGCAACGTTACAGGACCGAACAAAAGTAACGTCGTAACTGTCTTTAGCAACTTATATGAGGAAAACAAATACCACAGCTGTACGTGGAGAAGCGTCCGTCCTCCTGTCTGTCCTACCGACTCTTTGTCACATTTCTGCCCGAAAAACAGAGTCTGTCACCGGCAAAAAACTTTAACTCACCGAGTATTTGTGATGAAAATAAATCACCGCGACCGTCAGCCCTCTGGACCGAGACTTAACCGAACTTTCCCCCAGAAAACAGCCTCCATCCCCGCGAGTGACAGAGTCAGACAGCGTCCTGTTTACTGATGGTGATTATGTATAATTATGTAATTTAGCGCGAAAAACTTAACTCCGTCACTTTCCAGGTGGGTCAGGATCTCAATCACTACACATTATAACAGCATCTATATGATTATAAACTGTCCGCGGGTTTAGATTAACAGGGGAACACCTGGGGAAACACCGACGTCATCAACATGACGTGTACCGTCACGCCTCTTTAGGAGCCGCAGCGCTGGCTTTCTGTGTGAATTACACACGTGAAGGCGGAGATGCTTCGCTCTGTGTGAATCGCCATCGGCGGAGAATTGCCGAACCACCGCTCTGGAGATAATGCAGAGAGGCTGTTTAAAAACGGCTAGTAACTACAATATCACTAGACTCCCTTAACAAATTGTACTGTTTTGTTTGTTGTTACCAAGGATAAACTAAAAAAAAACTTGATGAAAAGGCTATGATCAATTTTAAATCATTGGTGCCGTCTTGTAAATTTAGCATTAAATGCAACACATTAAGTTGTTTCATTCCGTGTGATGTACCAGCGGTTTGCTTCTGTGTCTAAAGTGCTTCTTACCAGCTATCATGTCACAGCTGTGAATTCACCATTTACACAGAATTTATGAAAGAAGACAACATTTTGTTGATGGTTAACATGTCAAATTTTACAAATACACTAGGCAGTAACCAATATAGACTACTTATTTGTTACATGTGGAGAAAAAGTCCCCAGACTCCCTTAAAAAAAAATCTCTCAATTTTGTGAGTTATTAGTTAGAATTTCACAAAGTTTATAAAGTTTCTCCTGTTTCTGACAAATTCTTCAGTGTTTAGGACTAGTTGTAAATGTTTTTTCTTTGTGTGATAAACATCATATTTTTTTGTACCAGTACAGTATATGTTTGTTTTTGTGTAGAGCAGGGAAGTGAGATCCACATGTTAATGCTAGGTGTGAACTGACACACAATGATTCTGTCTTTCTGTAGGTTCAACACCAACTCCCTACCCATGTAACCCATTGATAATGCGTATCCCTAGCGGGACGGTTTCCGCTCCCTCCCCCTCCTCTGGCCAGCCAGGGGCCCCGGGTTTAGGGCCAGGACAGGGCCGGTCCTGGGAGGATGAGCCCAAGCCTCTGCTCATGTCTCAGTATGAGACCCTGTCTGACAGTGAGTGACCCGAGAGTCTTTCGTACCACAGGAACCGCTAACAGTCAACCAACTCTGCTGCTGCAGCCACACACACACACACACACACACAATTGCTGAGGTATCTGCAGACCTACACCTACCATTCCACTCTGCATTTCCTCCTTCAGTCATCAAGCAAGTATTCTCCTAACCTCCTGTCACACACCTGAGACACCGCACAGGACAAGCATGAAGACTGCTGCTCTGTGTGTGTGTGTGTGTGTGTGTGTGTGTGTGTGTGTGTGTGTGTGTGTGTGTGTGTGTGTGTGTGCACTTATGTGTTATGCATTCACTCCAGGACTGCTCTAAAGGACAAATCACTTTCTTCTTTTGTTTTTTTTTTTATCTTTACTACTTTTCCTCACTGGCCTTATCAGTACAGACACATTAACGTGCACCTTTTGAGTGCAGCACTCTAATGTGCAGACAATTGTGTGGATGGGACTCTGAGACTGGTTCTGGCCAGGAGCTGAATGAGGGCTGCTCTAGTGACAGATTTGGATCTGACCTTAGCGCAGCGGCCCGCACAGTGATGACCCTCTCACATTTCTTCACGGTGAACTCCAGGTGCAGGTGGCCTGTGCACTGCTGCCACAATACAAATACGTGTGAGGGAACGGGAGGAGAATTAACATCTTGCTTTTCTTATTTTGGTTATTTTGCTCCTTTAAATTCAGTCCAGTCCTGTGTTTGAAACGTGAGTTGAGACCTTTGGTATACTTAAATGGTGAACTTTTGATGGTGTCATTTGTTGTCTATTATCTGCAATGATGTATCTTTTTTGGGGTGGGGGGCAGAAATTGTTATGCGGGGGGGTCATACATTGGTTTACAGGGTAAACATGCTGTTCATTGCTGATGTCATATATTAGGGAGGATCCTGAGGAACGGCGAAGGCCTGTTGACTTCAGGCATCCATGCAGGGAGATGATTTGCCAGATGGATGGCACTGAAAGAAGTGACACTTTCTCACTGTTTTTATATTAACTATGTCCGTGTTTGTTGGATATGAAGCACTTAGTTGTTAATCTGTTCACAATGGCATTTCTAAGAATCTGTATTTTCTGGGACAGGTGAAAATATCGACTCCTAAAAAGCATAGAAGCCCCACTGTGGCGGGATCCTTTAACACCTCTGTTTAGTTTTGTCTTTATCGCTCCCACACTCAAAGCGACAATCACATTTTCGCAAACGAAGACTCCCCCGCTTTGAGCAGATGCAGACCAACCTTAAAGCTGCTTAAAAGCAAACTCATCAGCATCACTTGGAGTTTGTTTGCATTTAGGACAAAAAAAGGCCATCTCTCTGTGACCCTTGGTCCATGTCAGCGTCAGCTGACCTACATAAATCCCATCTGGAAACTGTTGTGATGATCTAACCTCTGACCTTTCACTACCTAGAGTCGGAGCAGAGACCAAACTCCTCATCCAGGCTGGTTTTGTACAGTTATGAGATATTCCTAGTGTAAAGTGCCATTTATTTTAAATATACAGTACTGAAGTTACTAAGTGACGCACAATTTTCTTTTAGCCCCCCTTGACAGGGTTTATACTGTCCACGCAGGGAAATCTAAAAAAAAAAAACAACTAAAAAGCAAATGAAACGTCCTCTTTTTTTAAAATTTGTGTGTGCATTTTTTCTTTGCTTCCAAATCCATCATAGCCTTGGTTTTTAACTGTTTGACGCATGACGGTTCTTTTTAAAACGAGCTGTATCACAGGATAGCAACAAACATTTTCTTCTCTACAGGACCGATGACATACTTCAAGTGTCCTTCATTGCATCCCCCCGGTCAGAGGAGGTCGAGGGGAAGGCATTCGAAAGCACTCTGGTAGTTTTGTGTAACATTACTTGACATTTTCTCACATTTTTGCCGCAGTATTTTAGAGGTCACCACCTCTGTAAACGGTGTGAAATGTTTCCAGCTTGTGAGGGCTGTCCTCTGAGTACTCTGCTTTGAGTTAGTGTGGTGGTTTAGAAAGACACACCCCTCTATTTGTAGTCTCAACACAAGCATGACTGTTATAGGACTACCTCCTCTCCCTCCTTGACTCATTCAGCATGCCACACCTGCAGAAAGCTCAGCCATGTTTTTGGACTTTCCTATCAGGTCTGATGTCGGGCTAAGAGAAAAATACAGCAAGGCTCTGTTCATCAGTCTCTTTGCGTGTATATCATTTTTCCACTGATGAAATATAAGAATGTGATGGTAAACAGACTAAGCCATATCCAGCTGTTCCCTTAAACCGATGACGGACTAATGTGTTGTTTTTAAAAAGTATACTGAAATGATTTTTAACATGCAGCCATTTTGTTTTTGTTCTTACAGATCGTTCTGATTTTCTTTCAAGTCACAAATCAAAAATAATCATTCTGGAAAGATAAAGATGATTGCTGATGTGCTTACTGTCCAAGCGTGGGTGGGGGGGTTGGGGTCGGTCGGTCTGTGGGGTTGACATAAACAGTACATTGTTAAACCATTTTGTGCATAATGACTTTTTTTTTTATCATTACCCACTGTATAATAGCAAGGATTGTATATAAAACTGAAGAGATGTAAATATTTATGTGGCTTGCTTCAAGGTTGGTATTCAGAAGAAAAAAAAACGAAATATTCACATGGTTAAATTCTACATGCCCACCAGCAAGCTCTGTGGATAGCAGTGTAAAAATGAAAAACAAAAAAGACACTGCCTTAATGTTTAAATAAAAAGCTTATTGCCATTAATGGTCTCAGTGTCATGTTATTTATTACCTTGGTATCATTGTTAAAGTATGTAGTTTTTCTCGTACTTAAGTATGCGTTTTACACAATGTTCTGTACTTAAAACCTTTTGTAACCAATAAGGATATCCATGCACAATCGGGCAAATGAAAACCCTGACATGTGGATAAAAAACAGCAGGCCCAGATTTGGAGAGGTGACCATGGCCACTGAGCTTAACGGCACAGGTAGTCCATGGCAGTTAATTTGTCACAAATTAGGCAGAAATACAGAAAAATAGCAACTCTGAGAGGAACCCTGGAGAGGGCAGTGAAATACAGTCTCCTGGAGAAAATGTGAGGGTGGCATCAGTGGCAGATTTAGTAATTTAGCTGTCTCTAGGGCCCTCTACATCCTTTGTTCTCCCCATTTTTTAGTCCTTACTAAGACCTACTTGTAATGTCTTCTCTTCCAGCTTGATCTTCTCACAATCATGTCAAGACATCTAGATTTAAAAAGATCTTTAATTGGTTGTCATAAAATCTGGTCTTCCAGCAGGTTGTTTTGGACTAATTGAATATAGGGAACTAATTTCACTATAGGAGTTTTACGTTTGACTTTTATGTGAAGAATTCTTTTCCTGGTGATCCAAAGACAGTTTTGCCAGGATAATCTTTCTCAGTTCCATTGTTTCTATCTGTGAAATCATGTGGGACAAAAAAAGGAGGATTTTCTTTTCATGTGAGAGACGGAGTGAAAACATTTCTGAAAAAAAAGTAAAAACATTAGATTTTTTTTTCACTCGTTTGAGTCATTGCCCTGAAAAAAAGAAAACAATTTAGATCAAAAGAAAAAAGGAGTCAGTTTCTGATCTAAATTATTTTCACTCCAGTGTTTATGACTTTAGAACTGCTGGAAAAAAGCTTTGCCAGGAATCATCTTTCTATGTTACTTTCCATCTATGAAAACATTTTTTTTTTCCATGTGTGAAACATTTTTCTTCACTTGCCTTCGAGTTTTCTCCTGATGTACGAGAAACCATTTTCACTCAATTAAAAAAGATATCATTTTTCGCAACAACATTCCACCTGTGACACTGACAGCAGATTAGCGGCAATTATAACATGTTTCTCACCAAAAGAAAGACATGACAGTCATGTGACAACCTGCTGACACACAATAGATGTATAGTGTGTTTAGTGTGCACGGAGAAAACTCCACTCATATGCAGTAAAGCAAGATGCTTCTGAAATAAAATTCAAAGACTGACTGACATTTGATATGCATTGTTACTGGAAATATGAGTTATGATATGTTGTTTATAATTGAATAAGTTAAGTGGTTGGAACTAAAATTCCTACCAAAAGTACCAAAAAAAGGTACCGTTGGGTATCGGTATCAAATTCCAGCTACCAGTATCGGTTCAAATGTGAACAGTACCCAGCCATACTGTACAAACATGACAACTTTTTTTGGGGGGGGGAAGAACAACAATTCTCATGTGTTTTGACAGATGGAGAAAAAAAATTACAAATTAGATTATCTTGGCAAAACTGTTTCTACCAGATCTCAAGTCATCAACACAAGGAGAGATCAGATTTAGAAATTGGATCGACAGAAAAAAAAAACTTCACATTCCGCTCAGGGCCTCCTTCCACAACTTCTCCAATGTTGGCAACAGCAAGCAGGCCCTATCAGGAGATTCTGTCTTCTGTCTTGTGTTACTAAAGTGAGAATACAACACACAAACCAGTGTAAGGTGTTTATGCAGTGGTAACCAAGTACATTTCCTGAAGTAGTGTACATGAGTGCACATTTGACATACTTCACTTGAGTATTTCCATATGATGCAGCTTTATACATTTCCTCACAAAGCTGAAAAAAGGCTCTTTTTCCTGACATTCTATGGATACGCTGTTATCACAGGATAGCCACAATATTAACATATGGTGATCTTATAGAACATGTTGCATTGCTGTAGATTAAACCAGCCAACAGCAGATAAAGTTGGTAAAACGAGCTCAACCTCAAATGTCTGCAGTAGTCAAGTGACACATACAAATCAATGTAGCAGTAATATTAATCCAAAGACACTGACATGGAATATTTTTTACTGCACAATGAGAAATTTTACTTTTCATACTTAAGGTACAATTTGCTTACTTAAAAACCTTTGACCTGAAGGCTGGTCAGGTTCACAGGCTTGTTCCAGATCACCTACACCTTGGCTGGATGTCGGATGAGCATGGGCGAGGTACAAAGCTGTGAACAATTGGGATAGTTTCCCAGCAGCCTTCAGTCAGGAAGTCACAGAAACACTTACATCCTGTTACATCTGAGTCCGACCGATTTAAATGTCATCAGAGACATTGATCAGTCTATGCACAGTCTTCAGTTGTTGTTAAATTAGTTGTATCTTTTTTTTATTTCCATTTCCTCTGAAAAATATTCAAAATTCCAAATTACCTGAGGGAAGTTTTGTGCCAAATAAAAAATACATACATTTTAAGTATCAACATGTTTGAAGGACCATACCAGTGTTACATGTCACTGTGTATTGTCAGCACTAGTGCAGTGCCTGTAACAAAAGTGTATTTCTATAAAAAAGTGGGAGGTTAAGGAGCTTTTTCATGGACGGCCAAATGAGGCTGTGTTTGAAGGTGGGACGTCAGGGATATTTAGGTTTGTTGTGAAATCCGATATTCCAGGGTATAATTGGCTGTTTTTGACTATTTTTGATTTTGCCATTATATTTCACCTTAAAAACTATTTACTTGGTGTCATTATTTTATATGTAACTATTAACATTTAAATGCAGGCAATGCTCAGGTCTGCCTGTGCTCCTTCCAGCTGAATAAATAGCTGGACTGCCTGCTTCACATTCAGCTTCTCCTCATTCTGACTCATTAAACAAAAAACCGACTCCACTACACACTAAACACACTACACCAAACACTACATAACACACTAACTATACACTCCAAACACGCTAAATGTCACACATCTCTCAACTCTCAATATCGCTGTCTACACACCGACCGTCGTTGCCTGTCAATCATCCGCCTAGGTCCCTCCCACAACTTCCTGTTCCTCAACAACCAAACTTGCTGCTTGGACACTTTCGTGACAAAAGCCCGTTTTTACCGTTTCTTCCTGCACCAGACACAAAGCAAACGTGACGGCAATGTTCGCGAAAAAGCGTGGCGGACATTATTTACCCTAGGTCCGGTTTTGGACATGCCGATGCGTCCGGTCCGTCGCCTCGGGAGGTTGGCCGTGTAGCTAGCGGCTAGCTACACATGAACATCCACAGATTCCGATTCCACTTTGTTGTCCGCGCGTCTCCGGATCTCCTCAGACCCGAACAGACTCGGGCCGGACTCGTTTAATCTCATTAATCCACAACAGTCAGTTTAGATGCACAGAACAGAACAGAACAGAACAGAACGGACCAAACCGCCGGCAAAATCCCGGTCCAGCTCGCGCCGCTGCAGGTATAAATCCGCTTGTTTCTTCAGGTATGTCGCTTGAGCTCTGCAGTGATTGGCTCTGGTGCGCACGTGGCCACGGTGTGCAGTGATTGGCTCTGGTGCGCACGTGACTGTGGTTGCTCTGGTGGACAATGCTCGGCGGAATTTGTAAAGCATTTATGAAATAATTTATTCACGGTATCATTGCAGTCCAAACAAATGCTTAGATGCACACCACTGAACCACGCAGCAGCCATGTTGAAAGTCTCGGGTCAGTGTGATCCTGATCCGCAGAGATATTTGACCAACAGACACATACACACACACACACACACACACACACACACACACACACAGACAGAGATTCCTTGTATTTATAGATAGATGATTAAAAATAAAAAGTTTTCTCTTTGGCCTTAGTCATACGTATTTTAACAATCACAGCAGGTTTCATCGGCATCATTTCTCCGGCTGATTTAAACGGCTTTTCTACACTCTGCTCAAACAGACAGGTAGCACAGAGAACATGGTGGTACTTTTTCAGAGATGGAGCCATCACAAAAACACCATGTGTCAGTCATGGCGGCCATTTTACTTTCTGCCATAACTGAATTATGTATTTTGTCTCATATCTTCTGAACCAAACATGATGGTGTAGAAAAGGTGATGTATAACCCAATGTTTCTATGGTCGAGGATTAGAAGGATACCATATACTACATCATAAATTATACAGATTGACAGTTAATGGGGAATTATGCTAATTGAACTGGATAATTCAGTGATGTGTCATAAAATCTTTCACTTTTTCATGGAACATGGAGGTGTGCGTCAGCAGACCGGAGAGTGCGGGTGGGAGTGTGCAAGTGGCAGAAGACGACAGGTAGAGGTGGAGCCAGGTTGTGGAGGGCTTTGTAATAATGGTAATAATAATAAACTTTATTTGTATAGCACTTTTCTTAACAAGGTAACAAAGTGCTTTACAGACAAGAAATAAAAACACAGTAGATGACAGGTAAAAATTACAATAAAAACAACAAAGTAAAGAAAAGTGCAATTTAGACAAAGCTGCCCTTGACAAGACATAGAAAGTGGCAAGAGCTGGGAAAGAAAAAACAACAAAGGGATTAAGAAGTTAAAAAGGCTTTACGATAAAAGAAGGTTTTCAGTAGGGATTTAAAGGAGGCTAATGATGTTGCCTATCTAATCTCAAGAGGAAGTGAGTTCCAGAGACTCTGGCCCTAATGGCAAAGGCCCGATCACCCTTAGTCACCAGCCGGGATCTAGGGACCACCAGTAGGGCCCCATCCACAGATCTCAGTGTACGTAATGGGACATAGGGGACCAGAAGATCCGAGATGTAAATAATGTAGGTGATGATATAAGAAGTTTGTTGTGGACACGTAGTAGAGGTTATGAAGGATGGGCATGATGTGGTCACAGGTGAGTGTGTCAGGAATTTTATTGTTAACCTGAAAGAGCCCTGAGCCTTAAAAAAATGTTTTGCAGGGATAATCTTTTTTCTTCACTTGCCTATCAGGGCTACAGATTTAAAGAGTGTTTCTACCTTACAAAAAAATAAAACAGCATAAACACTATTCATGTTTTGTTTGTTTTTGGCTCTTTTGGAAAAGTAGATTCATTTTTTTGTTCCAATGAATAACTAATTAGTACAATTTGTCCAGTTTTGACAGAGAAGTTAGTAAAACATTGCCCAAACACTTCCCTAGTTGTCTTTGTTACGGCCTCTTCCAGTATCTATGTGTATCTGTGTTGTGCATCTATGGGCGCGTTCAAGTTGACCTCCTGCTGCCTGATCACATCAGCGAGATCTGCTGGCGACAGCAGGGGCGGGGATACACACGCTGCTATGAAGTCGGACACTCTCTCTTCCCGTAGACGTGACGTGACGTGGCTGAGCTTGCGGTGTTTGCCTTCTTCGTCGGCGAAGAAGTGGAGGAAATTGAAATTCCATTAATGTTTGATTACAATCAACAACGACTGCGATCAGTTTTCTTACCTGATGCTATGGGAACTTTGCTGGCCTTTTTCTCATATTAATCTCCTTCAGAAATTATTCAATTTGAGATGTTCAAAATATTAGTCAACCAAAACATTTGGGCTGAGGGAATAGAGCAGTGGAACTGCTGCTGTGTTGCATGCAGACGACCGGGGATCAAGACCCGTATCAAGCCTGTATTTTTGCAGAGGATGTGTTCATCTGATTACTTTTATTTACATATATATATATATATATATATATATATATATACACAGTTCATATTTAGAGACAACAAAATGTGACAGCTTTGTCACAATAACAACTTCAAATTTGGATACTTTGTAATTACTTCACTTCAAACGGTCACACAGTGGCGCATCAAGAGTAAATGAAGAGCCTAAATGTTGTCTTACTGTAAATGATCATGTTCTGTTTTCCTTGTAATGTCACCATTAAATAAATTTGAACTTTGTCTATTTGGTACATTATAGTAAGTCTTGCACAATAACAATACAATTACAACAGTTATTCATTATTATGATGACAACTGTGCTTAGGTGCATCATGATTAAATCACAGCTGAGGGGAATTTGCTGACTACATTTAACAAATAAGCATAACTATAGACACATAAGATGATGCATTTTCTCATAGCAACATCACAATGAATTAAATACATTTCACTGAATGAATGAAATACAATAATCAGAACAAATGACTGAATCAGATGCATTGTCCCGCTGCGCCATCTCATCACACGCAGAACAGCTCAGGATAATTCTTTGTATTGTTAATGTGACGGGAACAGAAAGGGTTAATTAATAAGAGTGGATAGTACAGATAACACTGGACACAGCAGTTAACCACTTCTCCATCATCACCACAAGCTGACAGAACTGAGCAGTTTATAGACGACATCTTTCAGGGTTGTTGCGTTACATGAAGGATTTTATAGGTTTATTCATGGTGACTATCCTATAGGTGCGGCCACATAGCTGCTACTTATCTGAAAGTATTTGATATTTGAGTAGAAAAGAGGCAGAGGCCTTATGGATATGGAAATTCATCGAAACACACGTCATATACGTCAGCGTAGATGAGAGCCAATTAGGGCAAAGTCCTGACGTCATGAAGGTGGGTCTGGGGTCGCGCAGTACCTGGAGAGCAACTGCGCGAATGCTCTGCAGCAGCCTCGCTCCCGCGATAACTTAAGGTCATGTGACATCAGATGCGGAGCAGAAACCACTCCCATCCAGGTCATCGTGGACACATTTTAACCAGCATGCATCACGATTTATGCAGCGCTGCGCAGCGCTGCGCAGCACTGCGTGATCTTGAACTCGCCTAATGTCAGACTAAGCAGGATGTGGGATCCCTTGCTGAGGATTGGCTGTCACGAGACCTGCCTACTTCCTGGTTCTGCCAGTGATCTGATTGGTGCGGCGTCTGGCAATCTCCTCCAACCACCTACCACCTTCCAGACCGTCCCTCTGCTTAAATAGTTGCCCTCGCTGTGATTTTGGCCCTTTTGACCAACTGGCCTTGTGTGTGTGTGTGTGTGTGTGTGTGTGTGTAGTGCTCTTTGAGTTTCCTTTGTGTTATCTCAAACTTGTGAAATTGCGGTAAGGAAATTGGGCAAGGTTTCTAGTGGGGGTTTACTGATACCAACCTGACACCTGTAGTATCTTGATGTTAGAGACGCTAGGTTTAGAGGGTGCTGCTTATTTTGTATTTTCTGATTATTGTTGACATTGAGTAATTATTTTTGGAAGTGGCTAGTAGTTATCTCTCATTTTGGAGAGACCTCTTTAAGTTATATTTATTTCTTTGAGTTGACCAGCATCCAACATGCCCTTTCTCCTGTTCCTTTTTTGAATTCTGCAAATAAATAACTTGTTATTTTACCAAAAACATTCTGGTTTATGTTGCTTCCCTTTTCCCCATGAGCCGGGTCGTAACAGTCTTATTTTTTTTTCCTGTTTTTCAAGCTCGGCCATCTGAGACCAGAGCAGGTTAAAAACAGATTGCCTCCTTTCTTTAAGGCCATGAACACATACAAGTTCATTTTCTAGCTATAGATGTTGAGGTCCTACACCCGCAAAATCCTGATAAAGCAAATCAACTGGGTTTGTAAGTGTTAAACTCCAGCCCAGTCGGGCCTACCATAAAATGTTTGCATTTAATGTTTTTTGCAAGACACTGATACATTCACATTTGTACTTCTTGTTGAAACTACCTCACTGACATTTCTAAAAAATTACATGTTGAGAACCTGACATGGCCTGTCATTTGTAAATGTGAAACCACAGGATAGTTTTAAGGAGACTTTCCAGCTGCGTTGGTTAAGACAGAACGAAAACTTAACTAAAATCACATGAATGAAAAGAATACAGTCATGCCATGCCACAGGAGTGTAGTAGAGACGTTTCAATCAGTTCATCAGATCAAACTGTTTTCATTCTTTTCATTCACTTGGAGACACTGCCGTTTGTGTTTGTGACAACCAAAGCAGGTATTTTAATCCAAGACATGATCTTCTCCTAACCCTAACTAAGTGTTGTTTGTGCCTCAGCCTAACCACCAAAGTTTCAACATATCGAAATGTAAAGTTGCAACATATCAGTAGTCTGCAGAAACATACACTGCCAAGATGTATTCCGCTGATTGGGTTGTACATTACAAATAATAAATCCCTCAGCTTCCTTCAATGAGTGCATGCCTACATTCCATGAATTATTGCCAATAAAGTTAAAAGTGTGAATATTGAGCTGAGCCGAGAACGTGAGACCCGTCACTCTGTGTTGGACAATTTCCTTATTCTTTCAAAGCAACACAATTAAACCTGTATTAGTCAGGCAAAGATGAAATTAAGCAACCATTGTACTGAACACAACATATTCAGGGTTTGGGTATAGCTTTTTTATTCAATTAGGATACACATCTTTTTAAATTATTTCCTTTGATCAGAACAAGAACGATGACTGATGTACAAAAATATAAAGAATTATGAAGTGCCTCGATGCCACATATACAACAATGAAATTTTACAGTAACAAAGTCAAGTGTTAGAAAACACAGAAGTATCTTACATAAAGCAACCATAAACTTGACACCCACTGACTTACTCTCATCATTCTCTGACACTTCACAGACCATCAACCATAGCAGAATTCTTCATCATCTTCCAAAGAACTTCCATCTTCAGAACAATATCTTCATCTCATTTATCATTTTTCTTTCAAAAGAGCAGATCTGACTTTTCTCCTCTTGTCCTTCTCTTATTTCTACGTTCTCCTCTCATTAAAAAGCAGTACTCATCTTAACGTACTACTGATGCATCACCTCAGCTTTGTGCCTTCCATGTCTGTCCAACCATCACACTTTAACCTGGAGAGTGTTTCAAACTCTAAAAGCAACACGACTGCAAGCCAAAGATCATAAATGAAATGTCTGAAATACACGTTTGCAATAAAATAAAACTGATAATGAAGAAAATGTGAGGTAAAGTCTGAAGTTTCAATATTTGCCACGTATAATAATATATAATTGCTTGACAAAAAAAAGAAAAGACGAAAACTAAATTTTATATCTCCGACAGGGAAAACGATGTTTGGATTAGAATCTGCTTAATTTGCTGATCGTTGAAGCAAACTGAAACACTGCGTTGCAGCAGCTATTCATGGCTTGAACGTGTGTTCCTTAGGTGGACATTGACACATGACTTAATGAAAGGGGGTTGCACAGTAACGAGTTCTTAAAAAGAGATGTTTTTGATAAACTAGCTGACCAAAACAAGCTGATCAAAACAAGCTGACAAAGCTAATGTAAGCTTGCTCACATATGACTCGTTTAGAGTGAAGCGTTAGAGTGTTAGTATGTAATCTGGTTAAAAACATTTTACTCTCCACTTGGGCAGATTTTAAAGTTAAATTTCACTAAAGTTAAATCAAATGAAAGAGCATTATGATAGTAATGTCAGACTTAATGACCACATAACGTTAGCTACGTTAGCATCACATGTTGCTTTAAAACCAACACTGAAAATCACATATTTCTCAATTCAAACACTGTTAATCAAAAGTATTAGCAACCAAAGTACTTAAGTTAAAAGTGTTACTTTCAAAATAAAACTCACATTTTTGGAAGTTATGCTTCCATTTGGAATGCTACCACTGATTCAGACACTAGTCTTTACTAGAAAGAGGCTCCCAAACTGTTTCCTTTGGAGGGCCAAAACTTAATGGTGGACCACAGGTAAAATGCAGACACCTGCTGTAATAAATAGAATTTTATTGTTAACTTGTAAAATTGTAGGCTGATGTACAGAAGCCCTGAAAGAGCCCTGATCCCTAAAAAATGTTTTGCAGGGATAATCTTTTTTCTTCACTTGCCTATCAGTATTTAGCTCCCTTAACTAACTGACTTCCTGCAAGTCTGCAAATGTCATTTGTCCCACCATCTTCAGATTATGAAAAATAATAATTAGTTTGGGATCCTACAGATTTAAAGAGTGTTTCTACCTCACAAAACATAAAAAAGCATAAACTGCTATTCATATTCTAATTTGATTTGATAATTTGATTGATTTACAAATAGCTGGTGCCGCTCAATCCTGGAGAACTATATTTTGAACACTGGTTCAAAAAGTGAAAGGTAAATCGTTGCAAGTTCTTGTTTTTTCTGTTTGGTTTCGGCTCTATTGGAAAAGTAGATTCGTTTTTTGTACTAATGGGTAACTAATTAGTACAATTTGTGCAGTTTTGACAGAGAAGTTAGTAAAACATTGTCCAAACACTTCCCCGATTGTCTTAATTTTTTTCTTTTTTTGACACTTTCCTGTTTGTCATGCTCCACTATCTGAGACCAGAGCAGGTTAAAAACAGACTGGTTCAAAAGCACGATTGCCTCCATTCTTGAAGGCCATAAAAACATACAAGTTCATTTTCTAGCTATAGATGTTGAGGTCCTACACCCACACAATCCTGATAAAGCAAATTAACTGGGTTTGTAAGTGTTAAACTCCTGCCCAGCCGGGCCTAACATAAAGTGTTTGCATTTAATGTTTTTTGCAAGACACTGATACATTCACATTTGTACTTCTTGTTGAAACTACCTCACTGACATTTCTAAAAAATGTGTTATATCAGGTTCAAATTACATGTTGAGAACCTGACATGGCCTGTCATTTGTAAATGTGAAACCACAGGATAGTTTTGAGGAGACTTTCCAGCTGTGTTGGTCACGACAGAACTAAGTGTTTCTAACTAAAATCACGTGAATGAAAAGAATACAGTCATTCCATGCCACAGAAGTGTAGTAGAGACATTTCAATCAGTTCATCAGATCAAGCTGTTTTCATTCTTTTCATTCACTTGGAGACACTGCCGTTTGTGTTTGTGACAACCAAAGCAGGTATTTCAATCCAAGACATGATCTTCTCCTAACCCTAACTAAGTGTTGTTTGTTCCTCAGCCTAACCACCAAAGTTTCAACATATTGAAATGTAAAGTTGCAACATATCAGTGGTCTGCAGAAACATACACTGCCAAGATGTATTCCGCTGATTGGGTTGTACATTACAAATAATAAATCAGGATGTTTTTTTTTCTCCGAACTTAATAATTGCTGCAGCTCTTCAGCACCTCCTAGAAACCAAACAAGAACCTCTTTACCAAAGCACCCTCAACTCACAAAGTATTCAAATATCTTCTTTTTTTCAAACATTCTCAGGCGATCTATTGTTTCTGTACTGCCATCCTTCTTTTGATTAGACTTCAGACTTTATTCTAGAGACACTCTGGTTCTTATTGAAGTAAACAAGCCGCTGGTTGAATGTGTGTTAATTAAAACTGTTAAAAGCATGTTCTGTTAGAGATAAACTGTTCAAACGATATTTGGTCCAATTTTTCACATGCAGCACTGAAATCCCCCCCCCCCACGTCCACAGAGAGGACTGTGACATTAAGATCACAAGTGCAATAAAGCCATGTCAGAAAGCTTTGCATTGGCGGAGAATCCACGACACGCACCGCCTTGACTTTTCTCTATGTACACAGACAATCTGACTGTCACCTTCACCGAGGTTACAATCCAACCTGAAGGAGAGCAAAGGCCACCAATTTGTCAACTTGTGTTTTAAATAAGACATTAACCATTGAGGAGCAGCTTTAAACTGCCAGAGGACCGACTCCCTTTTTAAAGACTGCATCAGTAGAAAGTCTAAATACACTGAAGGATTCCCAGAGTTTCCTCCATGGCTAGTAAAGATGAACACATTTTTCTGATGGGCTCCAGGTATTTCTCTTTCATCAGGGGCCTTCCTGAGCTCCTCGTCCTCCATAACATAATAAGATGAGCAGCCTGCAGCCCTACAGATCCTCTGTGTAGATGATGCGGGGACTCGTATCCTCGCTCGACTCCAGCTGCACTGTGGAGACGAACCAGCGGCGGGAGCCCGTGGCGTTGTAGTTGAGCGTGGTGCGGTAAGTGTTCTTGGCGCGTTTCGGGTAGATGATGGTGGTGCTCCGGTAGCTGATGGGCTTTTGCCGCGGCTCCAGGTACACCTGAGACTTGTAGCTCCTCCAGGTGCAGTTTTGCACCGCCACCACTGTCTCGCTGAAGGAGGTGGCTGTGGGGACGGGGTTGCAGTAAACCTGGTCCTGGTAGTGCTTGTCAGAGTCGTACTTGACCTCCGAGTTGCACCTAGAAAGGAGAAGAAACACATCATAAAGTTAACACAAGGTGGCAGCATTGACAAGAGAATATTGCAGGAACTTGGCTCCATAGTCTCTTTAGGTGTCAGAGCTCTCTTACTTGATTTCCTGCTCTGGTGTGGGGTTGACCTCGATGCTTTCTCCGAAGAACACAGGATGCATGCGAGTCTTTGGGTCAGTTCCTGTGGAGTTCAGCAGCAGGTAGGGCAGCTGTGCAGAGGAAACACAAGAGTCACCATCTGAAAATATCCATGCAGTAGTGTTCTTAACCCTCCTGCCAACGTGTCCATTCAAGGAATTCCAGTAAAAGATGCCAGCGTGTTGTGAAAACACATCAGTCCCCACCCTCTGCAGGAAAACAAGTTCCCTGATGAGAACATGCCTTGTCAATGGCGAAATAACTCCTACCAGAGTAATAATTAGACAAGTGTTGGTGGTGAATCTCTCTCTCACTGCAGCTTTAGCTGGCTTGGACACGTGTGACCCTCGCATAGCCTGTCTGCACTGTGTATTAAAAATAGCCCTAAAGAGGTTGGTGCTACAGTATTTACTGCAAAAATCACAGATATGAGTCTCAGGGGCAGCTGATGGCCTGGCTCTCAGGAAAAGATAAAAGGTGATGTTGAAGATTTTCTTTGTGCCTCCGAAGAGGTCTCATCTGAACGACTTATATATTTCATGACGAGACACTGAGCCCCAAACTGCTCCTTGTGGCTGAGTGTGTGTTTGAGAGGTCATTACCCCTGATGAGCAGGTGACCTTACATGGTAGCCTAGGCCACCAGGGTCTGAATGGGTGAATACAGTCTTAACGTGGTTGAAAGGACTATAAATGCGATATATAAATACAGTCCCTTCACTGTATGTATTGATTTGTATGTGAATTGTCTTTTCTTCGCACATTGGAGCACCTCTCTCTTCCTAGGGTTCATCCTCACCTGGTCACTAGATCACCTGCTGTTTCACAGACTTCCTTAAAAACAAGATTTTAAATTATGTTTTTCCATGCAATGATCAAGTTATACTTCGCCGTTATTTATTAATTTTATGAAATATTTTTTACAAGGTGATGGCCTCTTGTAATCTCATCTGGGAGGGGACACATATTGACATGAAACAGAAATAAAAATAAACTTAACTGAAGGCCATTATCACAGGTTCTTGGGCTTCAAACATTATTTTGGTGATTGATTCCTTTGCAGATTAACTACTTGATCAATTGGTTAATTGTTTTGGTCTGTAAAAACGGTGTTGCAGGTAATTATTCTTGTCTTTATCAATTAATCTGCTAATTATTTCCATGATTAATTGAAACTCTTAGTTTACTGTCATGATTGATAATCAATGGAAAATTAATGTTCTTCTTTGATCAGCATTTATTACCGATTCCTTTTTTCTTGTCTGATCAATAGTTCAAACACTTTTTAGTGAAAACATTTGCAGAATAATTTTGTAAAATTCTGTTTACTTTTTCACAAACTCACTATTTGTTGAAGTTTTATGAATGATCCAAAAAACCCTGTTCAGAGGAGACAATGCAGGTAAAAACCCAATTTTTTTCATGTTCTGGTCATTTTGGGCTATTTTGTCTCCATACCTTGTCTCTCAGACTGGTGGAGAGAAAATACCCAAAATACACATTTAAATGTTTATTTTAGTTTATATTCTGTTCATGACACTCATGCAAATCAGTGCATATTTAATTAGATAATACCTCTTTGCTCATCAGAAAGCAATTTGTTTCGTTGAGTTATCTGTAATTAAAATACTTACTCCATCCAACATTTTTTTGTCTAAAAGTTTTACAAGAAGTTCACAAATCTTTAAGGGCAATTTTCTCAAGATGAGTTTTTATCTCAGACTCTGAGCCATAAATCTCCACTTCAACAGCATTTAGTACACCAAATGTTCCAGTTTTATTCATATTATCTATATCCTGAAGGTTTTCACTGAGGGGTTTGTCCTCATATCAGTCAAAGCCATGTGAAGTGAAACAAGGGTCTGGAAATGGATGCTAATTAATGAATCTTTAACTAAATAATGCCTCATTTCCAATCTTCCAAATTTCTGAAAACTTGCAATATGAAAAATATTTGTCTTGATGTAAATAATCGATGGGGGAAGTTTCACGGTGATATCTGTTAGTTATTTTTTACTCTATTCACCTGCAGTGTCTGGACAAACACATTACTGTGGGCTCATAAGAATATTGATTTTCAAAGGATTTGTTTACACAGTTTTTTCAGTTCTCAGCAGTGTAGCTACAACACCAGATGCATTAGGTTTACCTCATGATCCACATCTAACCATATGAACCGTGTTTGTTTTAGTCCTGACCTTTGACCTCTTAGCTGCACCAATCAGAAACACTGTCACACACTGAAACAAAGTTATAACTGTGTGTCTAAACAGTGACCGGTCTGAATCAAATGACACCCCGACCACAACTCCAGCTACTCTCACATTACACAGGGGGCTGCTGTCACATGCTGCGGTTTGGCTGCAGTGAAGCGCACATGCCACTACAGGAGACGAGCAAAAACAGGCCAAGGGCACAGCAGAGCACCGTGTGGAGCTTGTCTTACCTACAGACCACGATCATCACCACACACGCGCAAACATACACATACACACACTGTCTAAATGGTGCAGCTGCCAATTTCACCACACAGAACTGAAAATCTGCAGGCATTCGTCTGCTGCTCCTTGACCTAAAAAAACCCACTTGATTTGACTTTCCTCTGCTGCTTCGGCATGGAGAGCATTCCAGGTATTGCGCTCTGGCAACTTGTGCGAAGCAAACACTGGTGAATGGAGGACAGGTCAGCTCCAGGCAGTGGATCCCCCAGTGTGCACACAGAGCATGAATCCCCCCTGGAAGCTAATTTCTGCCAAGGTAAATAAAATAGTCTGCAGCTGAGTGACCCACACAATGTACAATGCACAATGTGAAGCTGCAGAGACAAACACCTACTTAAACACACCTTTTCCAACTGGAAGCCTCTGACCTTATATCTTAGGTTTGCGTTAATGTGAGAGCATCAGCGAGGCAGATTTAGAAGAAGTCATGAGATCTGTCTCCTGTGTGTCCTCATGTTGATTCCACTGACACTTGAACGGTACCCTTCAATAGGACACAAGCTGTTACGGATTACATGAGCACACTTTTTAATGCTTCTCAACCTTACGTCTAACATGAAGTATAAAATGGATCATCCCACATCTGTATAAATTTGACCCAGGTTTGAAAACAGACTGTCTAAGTGTTTATCCATGTTTAATTTAGAAGTGAGAGGTCATCAAACACATATGCAGTGGGCTGCTCCCACTCTAACAACCCCCTGCAACCCGAAATAGAACTTGAGGATTGTTCTTTGGTGCCACACAAAAACAACACAAAAATAGATTTGGAAAGAGAAAAAAAACGGAGCACATATATGCCTCCACTTGTCAAGCTCACAGACGTCTAAAAGCTCCAGATCGAGAAGTTTTATTCTTTCCACTCACACGGGCCCACAGACAGAGCAAGCAGCAGCCTGACATGCAGCCAGGGGCCACAGGCCAAGACTCACTGCAGCCAGGACAAAGCCTCTGTACATAGGATCCCCCTCTACCAACTGAGCTAATCTGCGCCTTGCAAACACTGCATTTCTGAGGCCTCCTTCTCACACTGTGAAAGCCACCTGAACCTGCGCAGACATGTCTGCAAACCCAGAGCAAACTGGAAATGATTTTCAATCAAATCAGCCCTGTAATGTCACTGAAGGATCTGCCATAAAACCGGTTTTGGCAATTATCATTAATTTCCATGAACTATATTCTGCATAAAGTAACATGTTATTTAACTGAGGACAAAGCAATATTAGGAATTATTTTTTAAGCCATAATAATGCCTTAGGGTGCACTGACTGGTTGAGTAGCCTCTTTAAATGTTTACTGGAAATAACTCACCTTTAAGATTTGATAATTATATAACACTTCCTTGTAATAAGTGTTAGTTAATAGATTAAAAGGATTTATAAGATGTGTTATAAGTTATGTTTACTAATATTATCGAGTATGTGGAAAAGAGTAAAGACACAGATTTTGTTTAACTGTGTTAAAGGAAGCTTTTGGACAATTTTTTTTTTGACCATATGTAAATGGTAAAGCTTTACCATTTACATATGGTCAAAAAAATGTCAGATAGTGCTCATTCCAGCTGCAAAGGGCTAAAGGTTAATAAATCATTAGTAAGTGTATATTAATCTTAACAAAGCAACATTACAACCTTAGTGACAATGACATAATAGGTATGTTAGTGAGAATGTATGACATAATTGACACGTAATGCTGTCATAAACAGATACGAGAAACTCATCACACTTATCAATGGTCTTCAGCTTCCATAAAAGGTTAACACATTTCCTGTTAATGTGCTTATTAATGTCTTAAAATCTAACATATAAACTTGTTCCTGATGCTATTTTAACAATAATATAAGCCTATTGGCACATAATGTTTAGAGGCATTATATAAGATTTTATATAGGCCTTTTTTCCCTATTAACTAATTGTTTTTACAAGGACTGTAACTACTTTTAGCCCTTGTGAGTTACTGATTGTTGTAGACAATGCGTGAGGGGAGGGAGAGAGAGAGAGAGAGAGAGAGAGCTTCCAGATGTGTGGGTCTGAAGTGAAATCTGTTTCTGGCTAAACACTAAAATGCTCACAGCAGCGTCATCACCATGGGTCTGTTTTAATCCATTAAACCGGCATGTCGGGGAGGCGACTGCCTGACAAATTATTCTGGACACAGAATAGCCTTACAGATTACAATATTGTTCAAATCATGCAGTAAATTCAGAGAAATGTTCCTCACCAGTTTGCCTTCTCTGCTCTCCTTTCTATAATATCCATGATGGCTTTCGACGGGCGTCGTGCAGCTGCCTGAGCGCGACTCGATCAGACCCGGAGAAAGCGAGCAGAAGGGCGGGCTGGGACTGGGGGGTAACCCCGAATCCGGACTGTCGAGTAGCCCTTCCCGGTTCTTTCCTTTCAGGCTATCATCCATCGCTTGTAAATGTAGGTGCCCCACCATTTCTGGGACGGGTCGAGTAAAAACAGCAACAACAACAACAACAACAACAACAAAAGACAGCCCAGACCTTCGGAGTTCTTCTTCTCGAAGCGCCCCGAGTCGCCGCTGTGTGTCGAAAAGAAATAATCCTGGGCGAACTGTTTTTGGATGATTTCTGCAAGCAGTGATGAGCGGAAGTCATCAGAATATATGCATTTGTGCCCGGACACTGTGGACGAACATCCACAGAGTGATTTGAATTCAGCCGTTATTTCTTTAAACGTTACTGTACCTGCGCGTCGTGAAGCGTCCACCTTAAATCCCAAAGGGTATTCCCAACTGGAGTGAAACAATTACACAAACTTTAAGAGAGAAACCATCATCGGACTTGACACCAAAGTGAAGTATAAAATGTTCTTAAAAAACGAAAAAAAGCGCAGCAAAACGCGCAAGAACACAAAGTGGACGGTTCGTGTGGCAGCGGTGTGGATGCGAGCTCCTCCGCTCCGCTCTGCTCGCTCTGTCAGTGTGTACATGTGTCTGTGCGCTCTCCAGTGGAGAGCTCCCCTCTTAATGATCCTGCCAGGCTTTTTTCCCCCACCTGGATCCGGTCTAGCCCTCATGATCTGGATCACTTCCATGTACAACCGAAAGCGGCGTGCGCCCTCTTCTTAGAGCTCTTAGAGTAGAGCAGAATCCCTCCTCAGAGCACTTAGGAATATTATTATTCAAAATATTTGTCAATTCCTTAACACATTCATTCTCCAAAGATGATAAACTTATAAACTCTAAAAAATTATAAGGACTGGTAGACTTTCCAAAGCAATAGCGGGACAATCCCAGCCCAGTGGCATGATGTTTTAACGTTTATGCAAACCAGTATGTGTAACCAGTAGTACGCTATATTTACATTTCTGCAATATATGTGCAATACATGTTGGGAGTTGGTGGAGTTACTGCTAAGAGGGCTTCGAGTGTATGCAATTGGTGATGTCATTTTGACATTTGTAGGTATGAGACCACTGGATATTCTTTAGCAGACCTCGGGACAATTCCCAGCCATGTTTGGGGTGACTAAATAATGATTCAGAAGAAGTTTGATTCAAAATCAATGGAGTAGAACATTATATGAATAAATGATAATATACCAATAACCTGCTCAATGTATGGGCAAAAATGGTCAGCCAATTCTGGATTGCAAAACAACGTTTTGAGTGTCTTAAATTGATTAAAAATTAATCTCAGCGCACTATGACGACAAAATGCAGAGAGACTGTAATTCAGGATAACACATTACCACAATCTTGCAGCAGTAAAAAGTAGACAGCAACCATCTTATGGCTTCAAGGAAATAACTATCTTTTGTGTTAAAATAACAATGTAATCTTGTTTGCTTTAAAATGATTTAAAAGGGTTGTCTGCAAGAATAACATGATCATGCCAAATAACTGCCAATCCAGAGACAGCTGCTGGAGACAGCATTTGTTTTTTGTTTTTGTAAACTTCTGGATATTTTCTTAACAAGACATTTTCCAGCTGTATTTGTTGTGACAGAACCAGGTAAGCCAGAATATGATCTTCTTCTCACTATAACCAAGTCATTTTGTGCCAAACCTAGACAGATAATAAACACAACTTTACCGTAATTTAAAACTGAAAATTGAAGCTAAAGAAACTAAAAGTTGCAATGTACAGAAATGTGTCAACATGCTGTGGTTTGCAGAAACACAATGCCAACTGTAAGTGCTACATATTGTTTCAGTTTTTTGAAGACGTTTCACCTCTCATCTGAGAAGCTTCTTCAGTTCTAACTGGAAGGGAGTTGCAGGCTTTAAAATATGTGTGGGAGTTTACTTACAGAGTTTCAAAGGACACGGGTGAGCTCTGAGTTTCAAAATTGTGAGGGCCACTTATGAGTCGACCAGCACTCATGTGGGATGTTAGGGCTAGTTGAGCCCAGATGTGAATGTTGTTGAGCCGTTTGGGGAGGGCATTTGCATTGCAGGTGGACGATAATTAATATTGCTGGCTTGATGTAGATGGATTCTTTGGCTCCTTGTTCAAACCATCTGTCTTCTCTGGCCACGATGTTTCCTTGTTGTCCTCAATTCTGCCATGGCTTTCAGTTCCCTTGTTTGGATGCATGTGTCGTCCACATACCTGAACCAGTGGCTATAGGAGCAGTTCCTGTGAAGGTAATCAAAGCTCTACTCTCAACTTCTTCCATGTAGAAGTTGGCCACTATTGGGGACACTGGTGAGGCCCAGCCGTGCTTCTGTCTGTAGAAACCTTTACTGTATTGAAAGAAGATGGTCGTCAGCCAGAGATTTAACGTCCGTATAAAGCAGAAATAAATTTGTGTTATGAGTTTGTCACACCACAGAAACATGTGTCATTGACCACTGAGCCAAATTTAAAAGATAAAAAAAATTGCTAAGTATACAAAATTTGGTCTCAAACTCATGGAAAAACAAACACTTCTCTCTGCTGTGAAACGCTGGGGGCGTGTCAGTTAGAGGCGCTGGAGCTGGGAGGGGAGCCGCCTCCGTATACTGTACAAGGACGTAACCTACAGTAACAATGGAAGCTAGCAGCGTCATCGGACGGACCCAGCCCAACCTGTTTGAACCATCAGAGCCAGAAACTGACTCTGAGTCAGATACTGATAGTGCTCAGCCTCATTCCTCACAGTCCATGTTTTACATTACACACAAACGTAAAACCCCAGTCTACATATAATTCCTTGTCATAGCTATATTGGTGCACATAAAATATTACCTGTGGATTATCATTGTGCTGTCAGATGCACTCCGCTCAGGGAATGAGGCCAAATCATGTCATGATTAAATGCAATAACATTTGCTAACATTACATGGGCATGACAGGATGCACAATGTAAAATCACTTTCAGGATTTGCACCTTCAGCAAAATGCATTTAATTAATTGTACAATATTTATAACATACATAAGCACACACTAACACTCTCTGGCGGGCACGTAATGCCAGTGGCGGAGATTAGAGCACCTGTTGTCGGCGGGACGGAGACGGTCGCAGGCGGGCAAGGACGTGCACATGATTATAGAGAGGCAAGGGCTCAAACTCAGGGCAGTACGTACAAAATCTTTTTCAGATTAATAAATGTAAAATTAATAAACAAAGTACTTATAGAAAGCTAACTTCTTAGCGGTGTATCCTGTGTAGATGTGAGTGATAGGCAATTGCCATTTCTTTTGTGTCAACAAATTATTGTCAACACAATTTTATTCACATTATCATAATACTGAGGTTTAGAAGACATCCAATTCAGCTGCAATTCTTAAAAAGCAATAAAACACTAGCTTATTATTAGGCTATTTATTGGAGGGCAAGTGCAAACTAGAAATACAGGCTACACACCTAAAAATGTGACAAAACCAAGAAATGACTACTGTGACTGCTACTGTGAATGTTAGTAGGAAGAGCAAAGTTTTCAACAGCAAAGTCACAATAAGCTCAATATCTGGAAGAAGCTGAAGATTTGTGGCAGATAAACAGCCGACACAGACAGCTGTCATATTAGATTATTCTTAACTCTCATTAACAAGCAGTTAGCTTAACAAGGACAAATGGACACTCTTCTGAAATATGACTCATATTTAAACACATTGAATAAGTGGAAGGCGACTTGTTAGCCCCCACAAGGAAGTTATGTTAATGGGTTTATAACTCACAAAGGTTCAAGTCGCTCCACTGTCACGTCGCACGGCGGGACGGAGACGGTCACAGGCGGGCACATAATGCCGGCGGCGGAGATGAGAGCATCTGCTGTCGTGGGACAGAGACGGTCACAAGCGGGCACATAATGCCGGTGGCCATGATGGTGGCACCCACTGTCGGCGGGACGGGAGGATGCAAGCCGGGGATAGAGAGGGTCGGTTCGGCCCCACTGACCAGCGTCAACAGACTCTTCAGATATCCAAACTTTACCTGGTGATAGTTGCTGTAACTATCGGGGGTAAAGTGGACACTGCAGGGACGGGTGTTGGTGGTAATTTTGAACTCTCCACAGTAGTTCCTCTTGACAAAATCGATCCACCATTTCCTTACGTTGTCGTCCTTAGGACACAGCGCCGTTACCCTGCACACTGTGGCATCCAGGAAAGATGCACGGGCGATGTGGAGGAGACATGACTGTTTAGCTGACTGGTTGACTGGTTAGCTAGCTGCAAACTATTCTAGGAGATGCTATCCAAGACTCGAGAGCGAGCGGAAAAACCACCGAAGCTAATGCGCTGAATGTATTTATACCGCTTCCGCAGCAGGGCAAATCATGGCCGCGTTACGTAACGCGGCCATAATTTCTGACCCGCCCATTAAATCCTGAACACAGAAATTTTGAAACACAGTTTGTGAGCCTAGCTCCAAAATTAAATTCTAAATGGTTGAATGGCTTTTTACATGTTTTAAGTTAATACATTTATGACCTATTTAATGTGTTTAGAAGAAAATGGCTGAATTTGCTTTACACAGACTTTAAGTAAGGCACAAATGTGAACAGAGGTCTCTCCTGGAGATGCTGTTGCACCATTGACCCAAGTAAGAATTTCTTTGTTTGGGCAGAGACAACTAGTTTTAGTGTGGTGCTTATCCTAGTCCCACCTGTGATGTAACTTACTGTATGCTGTCTATTTGTGTTGGTATTCGCTAGTTTGCACTCATTGGATAGCCTGTGTTAGTTTTGCTGCCGTGTATACAATACAATGTGTCACCTTCCTGTGGGATCAACGGACAGTAAATCAACCTAAGTTCGCTTGCCGACCTCTGACTGATAGGAGAACAACTACTGTGCGTGTCACGGCTGTTGTGTTATTCTCTTTTTGTTGCTTTGCTAAACGCCTACTCTCATTCTCTCCTTTTACTACATGCACACACACCCAAACACACACACACATCCATCCATGTGGACATACTAACGCACACATAAGTTTGGATTAATGCACATGAGCGTTTCTCATGAGTGCTTTATCAGAAAGTAATTGTTAATGACTTTGCTATAACATTAGATACGTGTCCCGTGGTAGCACCACTGCCTTTTCAAAAAAGTCTGTCGCTTGTCCACTCAGTGCTGGCTTGTGTATATTCAAGGGTGCACAGGGCAACCGTAATGTAACCATTGTCCTTGTTTAAATCCTGCACAGTTTGCACAATTGACTACCCTTGGCCTGATGCACCCACATCCACCATTTAAATTCCAATCTAACGTGGTTCTCCAAAATCACGGTCATCCTTTTGAATTCATGCTCGAACCGGACTTCTTCAAATTCTGGTCCAACACTTCCCCAAATCATGTCCGCCTTTTTGTAGACCTTTCAGCATGACTTCATCTTTTTGTAGACCTTTCAACGGAACTTCACTAAATCAGGTCTGCCATTTTTGTAGTCCTTTCAAATGTAATTTCCACAGAACTATGTTGGCCATCTTCATTCATCATTTTTACAAAATCATATCATGGTTTACTTCAAACCCAGCAGGACACTGAGGCAGAATCTTGTCCACCCTAAGAACAAAAAACCCAGGCATAAACAGAGTAATGTAGTTTATGCTGTTCAATTCAGCCAGGACTGAACAGATTTGTACATTGGAAACAAAACAACCTCTCCATAAGCGAATGGCAAAACACTGGAGGGCCAACTCCTCAGGTCAAGTCTCTGCTATCCATGTACATCCATGTACATTTTAAGGAGAAAAACATTCCTTTGAGAACAACATTGTAAAAATCTTGGCCAGAAAATACAGATGATTTAAAGAGGAGTAAAATAATCCATCTACGTCAATCTGGAATGACCATCTCTGAACAGAGTAGGTGGCCTATGACACTACTTATGTCGTAGGCCAACTCCTGCAACACAATGCTTTACTGAGTTCCCTCCCTAAACAGCTTAACAACTGTTCATATCTGGGCTCACCTAGCCCTAACATCCCACATGAGTACCGTTTTTATCTTTTGCAGTTTGGCTGGAACTAAAACCTGATTACTTTTGTTTGCATTCAGCACAAGCTTGAGCTGAGTTAGCTGAGACTGCAAAATATTACCTGCAGACATTTTCTGAAGTGCATCTGAGAGAGAGGCTGTACAGATAAACAAAACTATATCATCTGCATAATGTTGAATATTAGCCTCATTTTCCACCTAAATATAGTTTTAACAAAAACTGGAGCTCAATTCAGGACTGCAAGATGATTATATATGGGTAACTGTGCTGAGTAAATATGAGCACATCTTTTAATCTGGGAAGTTATCCAGATAAAGTTATTTAGAAAGGTAATCATAGGTACCTCTGCTGTGTAATAAATCAATCACCATCCTTGTTTAGTTTCATTTATTCAAAAAAGAGCAGTTTGTTTTTGTTCAGAAAGTATTTAGTCACTAAAGGGGTAATTATAGTTAATCACTATAGTTATTTTTCATAAGGCCTGTGTGACTCTGTGTCTGCCTGGTGTATTTCAGGACTGGGTGGAGATGGGTGGGAACACTACACACAACACACAAAACACACACACACGTGCACATGCACACACACACGCACACGCACACACACACACACACACACACACACACACACACATGCTGCAGACAAAGCAGACCTGAGTGCTGCTGACAGCTGAACAGGCAGACAGGAGAGGACTGAATCCTTGTTAGTTTCCTCCACAGATGGTCGCTCTCTGTTCACATGTTAGCAGCTCTGCCAAGAGAGAAATCAGAGCTCATATAAGAGCTGCAGAGCTGCACAGAGCTGACTGTGAGTCTGAAGCAGCTGATTGTATCTTTGATGGTCCACCAGTTCTCCATGATGATGACCACAGATTGCCAGGAAATCATGTGTGATGTTTTCTTGTTTTCTCAGCTCTCATAAAAACTAAGATAGATCTATTAGCCTTTGTCTTTAAGAAAAGCTTGTACTGCTGTAATTCTGTTTGCTGAGGAATCTTTTCCCTCCTCTGTGTTATCTTATGAAGCTACAACAGGAAGCAGTACACAACGTTTTACTAGCGTTCACCCCTTCAGGTGTGTTCATTTGTAATCACATCCATCTTAAGGAGGCCATCATGGTGATGCTCAGGCATTCAAATGAGCAGTTTGCAGATCTGATGCAGATAATAAAAGATAGTGGGACACAGATGACGAGTGTGTTTGCATGTCTGTGAGCACAACAATGCAAATATGTTCAGTTGCAGTCTCAGGGAGGGACAAATCGAGACCAAAATGACCATGCTGGAATCTTGTTCTGGTATTTTACACATTTGTTCACTGTAGCATCCCCGGCTAAATGATGGTCGAACTCTCAAACTGATGGTTCACAATGCTTTATTCCTTGGACCGTATTCAATGTAAACACACCGTAAGAGCTATGAAAGAAGAAAAAAAAATACAGTTTCCTTTAAATGAAATTATTTTTAACTGCTTTTATCTCATAAACAATCATGTAAGTTGACTCTCCTTTTATCTATTTTAATAAACTCATTATAGACTCACAGGTTTTACTGCATGAATTTAAATATATATTGTAACTGCTACGATTGATGTTACAATCATGAAGGAAAATTCACATTTTAACTGAAGGACAACCTCCCACAGAGTGCAATATAAAACAATATTTTATATGAAATTAGCATTTTTAACCGTTCGTTTTTAACTCAATAAACAGTTTTTAACCTTAGCAGACCTCACATAAAACGGACAAAATACGTCCTGTTGCATTAATAAAACAACCTACGAGTTAGCTTATAGCTTCATCTCATTTCCAATACAGACCGACACGGCAGCTTGGCCGATGCTAATAGTAGCTACCGCTAACCACAACACGTTTTATACATGAAAATATCCACGGCAATCGAACTCGAGCCGGACATAAATATGGCATGAAAAGGTAACAAAACAAACCTTGTGCCCCTTATTAGCCAGGTGCTAGGGCATTTCATGTGAGTTTGGCACACTTTAGCATTGAAGACACTCTTAGCCTTGCAGACACACTTTTCCTACCGCGGTAAAGTCCAAAAGCACCGGATGTGTACAAGGTCTCGGCGAGACGCTTTCAAAATAAAAGCACTGAATGTAACGTCTGCTTAATATATAAAAAATAAAAGCCTGGCTTTAAAGAATGTTAATAAGTAAACATAAAAACACATTTACAGAAATACTATGCTCATATTAAAGGTCATTTACACTCCCACCAAATCATTACTGGTTTTCATCCCCTTATTAGATGTAAGGCATGAATGATTTCTAAACCATGTGACCTTTAATTTTTAGTGCTTGAGTCAAAAATGTCCATAAACTCTTCATACTGTAAACGATATAGTTGTGGAGTGAAGGGGGTGGTTAAACAGTCTCTAGGAGCAGGATCAGTTTCTGCACTGGACGTTCAACGATGGATGGCTTGCCAGAACGCTGTCCCTCCTTTCCCATCTTCTGATCTCCAACACGAATCTTCACCCTTCTCACTAGTCCATCTTTATCAGTCACTGTCTCTACAACTCTAGCCAACTTCCACTCGTTGCGAGGCTGATCTTCTGTCTTTCCCATCACAATGTCACCGACTTTGAGGTTTCTCCTTGGAGTATGCCAGCGTTGTCTGGTGGCGATGTTGTAGACATACTCTCTTCTCCACCTGCCCCAGAACTGCTCTGCCAGATACTGAACACGACGCCACCTCTTACGAGCATACATATCCTCTCTGATGAATCTGCCAGGAGGTGGTAAGGCTGCAGTGGGTTTCATGGTGAGCAGGTGATTGGGCGTTAGCGTCTCTGGACTGTCTGGATCATTTAAGTTGTCAACCGTGAGTGGACGACTGTTCACAATAGCTGCTGCCTCATAAAAGAATGTCCGTAGAGAGGCATCGTTTAGCCTGCCTGATGAGGGTGAAAGAGTAGAACGAAGAACATTCCTTACCGTTCGGATCTGTCTCTCCCATACGCCTCCAGCATGGCTTCCATGCGGAGCGTTCATGCTGAAGTCACACTGCTTCTCAGCCAAAAACGTAGTCAGACGGTCAGCATCCACTTGCTTGAGAGCTTCATTCAGTTCATTTTTAGCTCCAACGAAGTTCGTTCCTTGGTCACATTTTATGTCACGTACTGCTCCTCTTATTGCAATGAAACAACGTAGTCCATTTATGAAGGCATCTGTCGACATGTCGTCTAACATTTCAATGTGGATAGCTCGACAGCAAAGGCAGGTGAAAAGCAGTCGTATCTCTTTTGTACCTTGAGTCCTTGTTTGGTGAAAAACGGACCGAAACAGTCCATTCCACAATAGGTGAAAGGTGGTGATGGATCCACACGCTCAGACGGCAAATCTGCCATTCGCTGCTCCTCTGTGAATCTTCTGAGTTTTCGACATGTAACACATTGATGCAGATGCGTTGCCACAGCTCTGCAGATTCCTGGAATCCAGAATCCATTTGATCTGATCTCATTAATAGTCAAGCCTTTTCCTTGATGTTGGACCTTCTCGTGACAGTGAGCAATTATTGCCTTGGTGATGGGATGACTCTTTGGTATGATCACTGGATGCTTCAGTGAGGTAGGGAGTGATGCATTTTTCAGTCTTCCTCCCACCCTGAGGAGTCCATCTTGATCAAGAAAAGCATCCATCTGAAACAGTTTACTCTGAGAGGGAAGTTGAGTTACCTTACTGAGCAACTTTAACTCTTCTGGATACGCGTGTCTCTGTAAGTCTCTTATGATGATGCAGCATGCGTCTTCTCGTTCTTGGACGGTGCAGTGGTCTGTTGACTTATCATGTCTGACACGACGAATGAGACGAGCGACAGCCTGAGTTGCTTTTGACCACGAAGAAAACTTTGACAGGCGGTCTGAGAGACTCAGCTGTTCCCGTGTCTGTGTGTTAAGAGTCTGAATCCTCTTGACTTCAGGATCTCCAATCTGTATTTCTGTGCTAACATCTGTAGCTGGAGGTATCTCTTTCTCCCATAAGAACCGAGGTCCTTTGAACCAGCTTGATGTGAGAATCTCACTTGCGCTTGATCCCCTAGATGCGATGTCTGCGGGGTTATCAGTGGTTGAAACATATCTCCATTGCTGAGGAGAAGAGCTGAGATGTATTTTCTGTATCCGATTTGACACGAAAGTGTGAAAACGACGTGCCTCATTGTTGATGTATCCCAAGATGACTTTTGAATCAGTCCAGAAATACTCGACGACATTTGACAAACCGAGCTCCTCCTTTAAGGTGTTGCTTGTTGTGGCTGACACAACAGCGGCTGCCAGTTCTAGCCGAGGGATTGTCGTGACCTTGATTGGAGCTACTCTGGACTTTGCCATAACCAGAGCACAATGAACACTTCCATCTTCATTCACTTGTCTCAAATATGTACACTGTCCATAACCACATGTACTTGCGTCGGAGAAATGGTGTAGCTCCTTTCTCACCACTCGTCCGAAACCAGGAGGCACATAGCAGCGTGGTATGGTGATTTTCTCCAAATTTGCAAGATCATTCTTCCAGCGTTCCCACACTGGTTGCAGTTCGCTGGGAAGGGGATCATCCCAGCCTGTTCCGTGCCTGCACATTTCCTGAAGCACCCTTTTTCCAGTAAGCAGGAAAGGGGCAACAAACCCCAGGGGGTCAAAAAGGGATGCAACCGTAGACAGGATACCACGTCGTGTTGCTGGCTGGTCCTTCAGGCAAACACGAAATCTGAAGGTGTCTGATTCAATGTGCCAGTGGATTCCCAAGGCTCTCTCTAACGTCACATCCTTGAAGACCAGATCCAGAGCTTTCACTTCAGCAGCACGCTCAGATAGGGGTATATTCTCCAGCACAGATTTGTCATTACACATAAACTTGTGCAGTCTCAGTCCACCTGTAGCACAGAGCTTCTGCGCCTCCTGTGCAAGCTGGATAGCATCATTCACATTTTCTATACTAGTGACACCATCGTCAACATAAAAGTCTTTCATGATGAACTGTGAGCCGAGGGGAAACTCACTTTCATTGTCCGTTGCCAGCTGCTTCAGTCCGTAGTTAGCGCATCCTGGCGATGACGCAGCACCGAAGAGATGCACTTTCATTCTGAACTCCTGCGGCTCTGCATTAAAGTTGCCGTCTTTCCACCAGAGGAAACGTAGATAGTCTCTGTCAGCTTCATACACGTAGAACTGGTGAAACATCTTTTCAATGTCGCACATCAATGCAACATGGTGCTGTCTGAATTGGAGAAGCACGCCGTTCAGATTGTTCAGCAGATCTGGGCCTGACAGGAGATGCTCATTGAGGCTAGTTCCCCTGTACTTAGCCGAGCAATCAAAAACCACACAGAGTTTGTCAGGTTTTTTCGAGTGATACACTCCGTGGTGAGGAATGTACCATTTCTCTCCTTCCTTCCCTTGATCCTGAATTTCTTCTGCCTCACCCTTTTCAATGATTTCATTCATAAACTTCACATAATGTTCTTTGTACTTGTCATCCTTCACCAGCTTTCTTTTAAGGTGACTGAGCCGTACCATTGCCAGTTGTTTGTTGTCAGGGAGATAGGGTCTCTCTTTAAAGGGGAGTGGCATCTCGTAATGTCCACGAATGTTCCTCTTGATCCCTTCCTTTAACACATCCAGGAAGCGGATGTCATCCTGAGACACAGTCTTTCCGTCCTTATTAGCATCTTTAAAGTCAGACTCGAGAACCCTGAGTGCCTCTGCTGGGGTCACTGGAGGAAGTTCTCTGACTGAAACTCTGTGGCACGTGTTGGTGATGCTTGGTGAGTTGTGGTGAGGTGAACAGCCTACAATACTCCACCCCAAATCCGTCTGAACTGCATATGGTTCGCTATCTCCTCCAAGGATTACCTGCCGTGGTGCCAGTGCCCTTGAGCAATTGTAGCCGATCAACAGACCGACTTCACATTCCAGCTGTGGTGGGATTTCATCTGCTATTTTGATGAGATGATTCCAGTGCCGTGCCGTGTCACAGGTAGGAATGTGTGTTCTATTCACTGGTATACAGTCCTTGGTGTAAGCAGGGGGAAGATCAATGTGGATTGCAGAGCAGTGACCTCTCACTCTCAAACCTGACACTCTTTGACTGTGCATTAATGCATCCTTTCCTGTCATGGTTGTTAGTTTCAGTCTTACAGGATGTGTTTCAGTCTGTAAACTATTGCTGACTTCTTGGTCAATGAAGACTGTATCGCTTTGGGTATCAAGCAGTGCATAAACAAGTCTTTCTGTACCTGGATTGCTGACAGAAGAAACCCACACTGGCACTATCATTGAAGTGTTGGTAGATGGCTCCTTAGTTGTCACACTGAGAGCCAATGTGGTTGCTGTTTCCTCTGTGGTACTTTGATTCGAGACTGACGTGGGCTTGGCTTTGGTGTAGGTGTCATCATGGAGAAGCGTAGGATGTCTTGCTTTACATTTGTCGCATGAATGTCTATTGCGGCAGTCCTTGGCATTATGGCCTGTCCTCAGGCAGCCATAACAAAGTTTCTTTTCTTTCACAAATTTCCGTCGTTCCTCCAGAGCTTTACCTTTAAACTCAGGACAGCGATGAAGTTGATGTTTACTGTCTTGACAAAACACACATGGTGGCCTTAAACCTGTTATAACTGTCCTTGTGTTTCAGTCTCTGGAACTGTCTGTGTATGATAAACACTGGATTTACATTTCTTTTCTTTCAGATGACGTGAGGAGTTAGCCTCTGATGAGTGGAGGGCGTGGAATGAAGTAATAGGATTACATGCAATTTCTGCCTCCGTTACAATGAAGAAGACAAACTCCTGGAAGCTGGGAAACTCTTGATCATCTCTCATGACTTGAGTGACTTTGCGGTTCCACTGTGATGCTGCCCAATCAGGTAGCTTTTGAACCAATTTCTGGTTTTCTTCACAATCATTCAAAATGTTCAGACCTTTAACATAAGGCATGGCTTCCAGACATGAGTGTAAGAAATCAGCAAATGCTCTGAGTCCCTCAGCATCTCTTGGATGGACCTTTGGCCAGTTTGCTAGTTTTTCCCTGAATGCCTTTTGTATAACAAACGGTTGACCATACCTGTGGTTGAGACGGTTCCATCCATCTTTATAGGCTTCATCATCATTTCTATAAAATATGCCATCAAGTGTCTTTCGAGCTGGACCTGCTACATATTTTTTCAAATAATGCAATTTGTCAGCTGAAGCAATGTTCTTTTTGTCTATGAGGGATGTGAAGGAAGCCTTCCACTCAATAAACTGGATAGGGTCACCAGTAAATACAGATGGTTCTGGCATTGGGAGCCTGTTCAGAGCTATGCTATCTTGGACTGCTTGAGCCAGATAACTCACATCTGTCCTTGCAGGTGATGCTGTCGCTGTGATATCAGTGGGCTGCTGGATGAGAGCTGAAGTAGGAGCACACACATACTGATGTTCTCTTGAGGTATGATCAACAGAGTGAACACTTGCTTCCTGCATAACTTCCTGATCATAAGTTGTGAACCTAGCTCGTGCAGCTTTAATGTCCTTCTCTGCTTTTAATCTTTCCAACTCACGTTTTTGAGCCTCAAGTTCTTTCCTTTGTTGTTCCTCTAGGAGTTGAATCTTTTCTTTTTGTTTCTCCTCTTTTAGTAACACTTCATACTCTGCTTCCTTTGCTGCTAATTCTGCTGCAGCGTCTGCTCTTTTTGCTGCTATGACAGAGTGCTGACTGGAACCTTTACTTGAGCGCTGACTTTGAGGTGAAGCTGTGGATCCGTAGATGGAGTGAGCATAGTCTCTGTTAAGAGGCTCATGAAGACGTTGCTTTACTGCTTCACTATCAAATTCTCCATCTATGCCTGATATCCTTTCAAGAGCAATTTTAACAATGTCCCTTGTAACTGCCTCACAGGCATCAATACGACGTCTTGTCTCATTAGATGGAGTGAGGTGAGCTCTGATTTCTATGTACAGGTTTATAACACAGTTTTTTTCTTCTTCTAGTGTGTCTATAAGAGTTGCAATGTCATTTTCAGGAATGTTTAACTTTAACTGTTCTCTAGCCTTACGTGCCTGGATCTTCCATTGTTCATAAATGTGAATCAACCTTTTCTCCTTTTTGTGAGCCTCCTCCTTATGAAATGCAAGCATCTTTTCCGTAGGATTACTTAGGCGACCAGAGCGACGGAGATCCTCCTCTTCAGTATCCTTATCCTTCATCTGTTCAGAGTCTCTGTCGTCTGGAGGCGTCTTTACTGATGCCTCCATGTTGTGAGCAGGTACCACAATCCTTGACCATCACATCAGGTCCCTCTGCAGTTGTCCTTGGTCAGCGGCGTGATGCGACGGATGAGGTGAAGCTCTTACTGTAGCATCCCCGGCTAAATGATGGTCGAACTCTCAAACTGATGGTTCACAATGCTTTATTCCTTGGACCGTATTCAATGTAAACACACCGTAAGAGCTATGAAAGAAGAAAATAAAATACAGTTGCCTTTAAATGAAATTATTTTTAACTGCTTTTATCTCATAAACAATCATGTAAGTTGACTCTCCTTTTATCTATTTTAATAAACTCGTTGTAGACTCACAGGTTTTACTGCATGAATTTAAATATATATTTTAACTGCTACGATTGATGTTACAATCATGAAGGAAAATTCACATTTTAACTGAAGGACAACCTCCCACAGAGTGCAATATAAAACAATATTTTACATGAAATTAGCATTTTTAACCGTTCGTTTTTAACTCAATAAACAGTTTTTAACCTTAGCAGACCTCACATAAAACGGAAAAATACGTCCTGTTGCATTAATAAAACAACCTACGAGTTAGCTTATAGCTTCATCTCATTTCCAATACAGACCGACACGGCAGCTTGGCCGATGCTAATAGTAGCTTCCGCTAACCACAACACGTTTTATACATGAAAATATCCACGGCAACCGAACTCGAGCCGGACATAAATATGGCATGAAAAGGTAACAAAACAAACCTTGTGCCCCTTATTAGCCAGGTGCTAGGGCGTTTCATGTGAGTTTGGCACACTTTAGCATTGAAGACACTCTTAGCCTTGCAGACACACTTTTCCTACCGCGGTAAAGTCCAAAAGCACCGGATGTGTACAAGGTCTCGGCGAGACGCTTTCAAAATAAAAGCACTGATTGTAACGTCTGCTTAATATATAAAAAATAAAAGCCTGGCTTTAAAGAATGTTAATAAGTAAACATAAAAACACATTTACAGAAATACTATGCTCATATTAAAGGTAATTTACATTCACGTATATACTACTTGCATATCACCTTGGTTCATCGCAATTTGACAGAAAACAAAATACATTTTCTCTCTTTTGGAAGATAGATTTGGTTTAATTTCTTTGGGTTCTGAGGTGTCCATCTTCGGATTTTTGTCTCTAACCAAATACAATGAAGGTGAAGGTAATTCATTTGTGGTTCTGACAGGATTAACAAATCTATTTGCTGAATCCCTGGTACAGTATGACAAGTTATCATTGGGACTATTTCTTAAAATAGATGGTATTTCTGTTGCAAACTGTTCAGTTGGTTGTTCAAAGTAACCCCAACATTGTTTAATGTGGATATGTTGCTGTAGAACTTTTTAAATATAATTCTATGCCATCCTAGCAATGATGTTCATCTCCCCCAGGAGAGGACCTTCATAATTTTGCTGATATCATATAGTTTAATTTATAATCAAACACCTGCAAAATCAATTGTATTCTTACCAGGCTATTTAACTATTATCTAAGATGGTGACAACCATAAAGTCCCTGCTAATCATCAGCATTAGGGGTGGACAAACTATCTGCAAAAATAAATATGCTGTACCTCTTCCTCTTGAAATACACGTACTAATACAATGGCGCCAAATATAATTTTTTATTAAAACATGCAGGCACTCTAAACATATTCTCCTCATGAACTGACAATCCTGACAACAAAAAATCCAAAAAATGTAATTCATTCAATTTTGGTAGTTTCCTGGCTATGACAGGTTGGAACACAATTATACAGTTGCAGACATACAACAAACACATAACTTAAAACAATCATTAAGAAATATAAAATATATAACATTCAAAACATCTACAGACGGATGTTTTTTTTTTCACTTTAATTTTGATTGATTTTTCACATTTTGTATACATACACCTCTCATCCGACGATACAGAAAACAAACAAAACCACCCTAAACAACAAAAAAACAAACACAAAAGACAGTCCTGTTGGGAGTTGCATTCCTTCTTGCATGTTTATGGGTTCTCTCAATTTCATCCTCTGTGTCTAATGTTCTTTCAATAGTCTTTGTTGCTGATCCTGGCCCTGAAAAATGTCCATTTCAGCCATTTTTTCTTCAGTTGTGTTTCTTGCAATCTTAGGCGATGTGTGGAAGAAACGGTAAAAACGGGCTTTTGTCACGAAAGTATCCAAGCAGCAAGTTTGGTTGTTGAGGAACAGGAAGTTGTGAGAGGGACGTAGGCGGATGAATGACAGGCAACGACGGTCGGTGTAGAGACAGCGATACAGACAGCGATATTGAGAGTTGAGAGATTTGTGACATTTAGCGTGTTTGGAGTGTATAGTTAGTGTTTGGTGTAGTGTGTTTAGTGTGTAGTGGAGTTGTTTTTTTGTTTAATGAGTCAAAACAATGAGGAGACTGCTGAATGTGGAGCAGGCAGTGCAGCTCTTCATTCAGCTGGAAGGAGCTCAGGCAGACCTGAGCATTGCCTGCATTTAAATGTAAATAGTTACATATAACTTTGTACATTTTTAAAATGCATGCACATATTTAGCAAACAACAATTTATATTTGCATTATAAGTAATAAAAAATGGTTTGTTAAACATATTTGTGGTTTTCACAGTAAAAAAATCTAACTTTTTCTACTCGGATTTTATGTATATTTTTTTGTGATTATAGGTCCATTGTGTTAATACATTATGTCAAAATAAAACAATAACTGTACAGTCACACATGTGTTGTGCTGAAAATAATGACACCAAGTAAATAGTTTTTAAGGTGAAATATGATGGCAAAATCAAAAATAATCAATTATACCCTGGAATATCGGATTTCACAACAAACCTAAATATCCCTGACGTCCCACCTTCAAACACTGCCTCATTTGGCCATCCATGAAAAAGCTACTTAACCTCCCACTTTTCTATAGGAATACATTTTTCTTACGGGCACTGCACTAGTCATTCTAATTTTGGTATCCTTGTAAATACTAATTATTGTTTGTATCACACCATTCACTTCTGTGGAGGGGTCCATGTTGATTTCTTTCCTGTAATAATCTCTTTAGTTGTATGTATCTATAGAATTCATGTTTACTCAGGTCATATTTAACTCTCATGTTCTGAAAACTCTCCAGCCCCCCATCTTTCTCAAGCGTGCACCAAGCTGTAATTCCCTTAATTTCCCATTTTTTGAATCCCTTGTCGTATCTGGCAGGCTTAAATTGCTGTCAGATGCAACCCACTTTAACAAGTGTATGTCCTAATTCATCCCATATTTTTAAATAAATTTATACCATAATTCCAGAGTGAACAATGTAATTGAGTCCATTTTATTTGGAATTTTATTGTATGCTTCTTTATCTCCAATCAAACTCCTAATTGGGTATCCTCCAAACTCTTTCTCCATTTCTTTCCACTTTGCTGTGTAGTCTGGTTTACACCAGCAAAGTAGATATCTCAGCTGGGCTGCAAAGTAATATTCTTTCAGACTTGGCAGACCCATTCCCCCTTTGTCTTTAGGCAGCTTGAGAGTTTCGAATCTAATTCTAGGTTTTTTACCTGCCCAGATAAACCTTGATATTATTCTGTTCCAAGTCAAAAACTGGGTTTGAGGAACCTCCACTGGCAGAGAATGACATAAATAGAGGAGCCTAGGTAGCAAGTTCGTTTTGATTGTTTCAATTCTCGAGTTAAAATCTAGCGGCAGAGTGGCCCATCTTCCAATGTCTTTTTGTATCTCTTGGCTTATTTTATCATAGTTTTCTTTGTATAGTTTAGGCAATCCTTTAGTGATGGAGACTCCCAGATATTTCATTTTTTTTAGGCTCCAACTAAGATGATATGACTTCTGGATCTCTTTTGATGTAATGTAGTTAAAGGGATATTCCGGTGTAAATTGAATCCATGGTCTAAATCACCGGGAAACTGTGTTAGACTCCCTCTCGAGAGATCAAGTTATCAGACCGCTAATTTACGGGGTTTTATCAACCTCAGAAACGACCGCACAACAACAGTACCTTGCAGTAAATGGGTCCAAATATAAACCGCCACCAAAAAGCCACAAATAATGCTCAGAACAGCACCAAACTTCAGCAACAGTACAAATAGGGTCTCAGCACATAGTCTGGGGCATCTAACCTCCACTAGCTTAGCTAGGGAAGCTATTGGGATGCTAAAAACAGAGTTCAACTCTCCTCCATCAGCTTCCATCAGTGGAAGTCCCAATGCGACGATTACCGAGTGCAGTAGAGTTCCGTGGCTCATGGATGAAAATGTGTGATTATGACTCCATGGAAAAGCAATCAAAGTTCATATGTGTCTTACCTGCCAGTTTATAACAGTTATTATCGAGAGCGGACAGGGAAAAGAACGGAATTGAGCATTTCTAACCGCACTCGGTAATCGTCGCGCTGAGACCCAATTTGTACTGTTGCTGAAGTTTGGTGCTGTTATGAGCATTATTTGTGGCTTTTAGGTGGCGGTTTATATTTGGATCCATTTACTGCAGTGTATTGTTGTCGTGCGGCCGTTTCTGAGGTTGATAAAACTGTGTTTTCGAAATATTTACTTTATATCCTGAGAGGTATCTGTACGTTTCTAAAAGTTTCATCGGTGCAGGGAGTGACTTGTTCGGTTTTTCTAAGAAGGCTATGACATCATCTGCAAAAAGTTGTATTTTGTGTTCTGTTCCGTTCACCATTACTCCCTCCAGTTCTTCGTTCTGACGGACTGCTTGTGCCAACGGTTCTACAAAAAGAGCAAACAAAGTGGGTGATAGGAAATAACCCTGTCTGGTAGACCTTTGCAAGTAAATTTTGTCAATCAGACTTCTGTTTATTTTAATTTTTGCGGTGGGCTGTTGATATAGAGTCTTTATGCATTGTACTGAACTACTGTTCAATCCAAATTGTTGTAGCAATTGATATAAAAATCACCAGTTCACACAATTGAATGCTTTCTCTGCGTCGATACTTACTAATATAATGCTTTGTTTTTTCTGTTGCGCTTCATCCACGATATGTAGAGTTCTTCTGATATTGTCCTGCGCTTGCCTTCCGCTTATAAATCCTGTTTGATCTTCCTTGATAATTTCTGTTATGAAAGTGTTCAATCGTTTGGAAATAATTGTAGTGTATATTTTATAATCCACGTTTAGCAACGAAATTGGCCTGTAATTCCCAAAGTGCTCCTTGTCTCTTCCTTGTTTATGGATGCCTGTAATGATTGCTTCAGTCCAGAACGGAGGTATTTTGTTGTTTTGGAGTGTCCAATTAAAAGAAGCCAAGAGTAGTGGTGTGAGCTCATCCTTGAACACTTTGTACCACTCTACGGGTTAGCCATCACTGCCCGGAGATTTATTATTTTTTTAACGCACTTATTGCATCATTTACCTCTTCCATTGTAATATCAGCCGTTAGCCTATACTTTTGGATACTACTGATTGATGGCAGGTCTAATGAATTCAGAAACACTCTCATTTCCTCTTCATCCGCAGAGTCAGGCTGTGTATATAGTTCCTCATAGTATCTCTGAAAGATTTTCTCTATCTCCTCTGGGTTGTGGGTAGTTTAGTGGCCTTTGAGCCTGCTTCATAGTAGTTCTGGTTCAGAAACGTATTCCTTTTTTCAACTTCTTCCCATAACAAGTCATTTATCTTTGTTTTCAGTGTCTTGATAAGTTGATAAGTTTTTGTATCCTTTGTACTCTGATATTCCTGTTCCAATCAGGATCTGTATCTGTATACTTTTTATATGCCTCTAATTTAACTCTTTTTACATGTGCTGTTTCAGCTATAAGTTTCCCCCTAATGACAGCCTTCATGGGATCCCACAATATTGGCGGGTCTACCTCTCCATTGTTATTTTCCTCAGTAGATCTTTTTATTTCTGCTTTTACTTTCTCCTTTCTTTGTTCATTATTCAAAATTCCTACATTGAGTCTCCATACTGTGTCATTTCCTGTTGTTTATATTGTTATGGTCTGACACATCTGCATCCCCGATCTCACATTCCTTCACTCTAAAGCTATCACTCTGATATACCAGGAAGTAATCTATCCGTGAATGAACTTTATGTGCAGCTGAATAATGTGTAAAATCCTTAAGCAGAGTGTTATTCCCATCTCCTCCAGTGATATGTTTATAAATCTCGTTAACTGCCCTTTATTCCTTTTGAGGCTCGTCGTATCCATGTTATGGTTCATAATAACATTTAAATCTCCCCCACATATTAAGATTCCCTCTGCTTCAGCAGCTATTACATCAAACAAGGATTTAAAGAATTTTTTATCACTCTCAGGGGGTGCATATATATTCATCAATGTTATTGGTTCGTTTTCTAATCTATACTTACTATAATATATCTCCCCTCCCTATCTTTGAGCTCATTCTCACAGTCAAATTGAATCGTGTTTGATATTAAAGTTACAACCCCTCTTCTGCATCCCCCTTTGTATGAACTACAATATAGATTCCTGTAGCCATATCTTTTAAGTTTATTGTGCTCTGTCTGTGTTAAATGAGTCTCCTGTAAAAATATAATTTGTGCTTTTTCCTTCTTCAGTTTTGTCATAACCCTCTCTTTTCTCTTATGTTCCATTCAATAATCTACAGATAATGTTGACCTTTCATCATCTCTTTTCCTCTGTCAGATTGTGTTATTTGTCACTGACCATACCTGTACTGTCTC